>NC_057940.1:5210338-5267838 GCF_018555375.3 Anguilla rostrata | reverse complement strand
CATCACAGCGCGTCCTTACGTTGTGTTGTCTCCAGAGGACGACCCCTTCCAGCCTGTGACCACGGATGAGACGGTGTCGGTGGGTGGGACGGTGACCCTGACCTGCCGGGTGATGGAGAGCGACAACTCCTCCCTGCAGTGGTCCAACACCGCCCAGCAGACCCTGTACTTCGGGGACAAGAGAGGTAAACACACGGTACACACGCGTATGCGCACGCACGGACGCGCGTACGTGCACACGGAACGCGCACGGCGGTGCGCGCACACGCGTGCTAAAACATGCACGGATTGCAGAGGCGGCGTGGCGGTGGCCCATAATCCTTCGGGGTCAGAGGGTTCTTACCAGGGGGAACGCCTGGCTCCTGAGGACAGCTTAAAAGCTCTTCTGATGCACTCGATTTGTGCGCGAGCCAATCTTGGCTGCCGCCGTCTCCCTGCGTCGCGGCGGAGAGCTGACTCCTCCGAGACTGCGGAATGCCACTCTACGGACTTCCGCCTTAGATGTTTCAGCCTCACTTTCTGAAATTAAACTCCCTGATTCTGTCGCCACGAAAAAGAAATTAAAAAAAAGGGGGAACGAGGCGTTGCTAAAAAAAATAACCTGCTGATCTGGTATTTTAGTTTGGCACCTGTGTGTTAGAGGTAATCATCAGAGTTTGAATATTCAGGCTCCGGGTCTTTTTTCTCTTTTTTTAAAAAAGCTTTTTTCTCAGCATACAACATGCAACAATATCATGGTACATAAATTTGAGCATTTTTTTTTTTTTTGTAACCCTGGGAAAGCAAAGTCCTCCAACCCTCTGCACTCTCTCCCCCGTATAGACGGTTGGAAAAGAACAGCCAGACAAGACTATCAAAACAAGCGCACGTGAAATAAGGTAGTGACAGTGTTACTAGGCTCTGGGTCTTAATTAGAGATACTCCGATACCATTATTCCCGGGTAGACTCCGACACGGAATGCTGTCTGAGTCAGCCAGCACCGACAACTGCTACCAATGCAGAAAGCCTTGTTCACGTGGCTTCACTACTGTTTGTCAAAGGAATGTTCCAGTTATCTAGAAAGTTTTAGAAGAAAACGGTTCGTGAATTTAGCAGTTGGCTCGCGAGTTGGTGAGAACCAGTTCTGCTCTCAAAGATGGCTTAATATAGAGTGAAGCCAACGTCGGCACATTTGTTTATTGGCGGGACTGTGGCAGCAAGTGAATGTTTTATTAATTTTTGTGAAGTCGTGCACCCATCGTTATTCACGCTCGTTTTTTTCTGCACCCTTTGAAATTGAATGAACAACAGCAATAGCCTACAACTGCAGTTTAATGACATTTTGATTACGTGAGTTAATTTGCACGGAATTAACTAAAGCTGTGCTGGCTAATTAAGCGTTATTTTTTATTTATTTATTTATTTTTAATGCCAGTAAAACGTTCCGGAGAAACAGAAACGTTCCTGCTCTCGCTGTACAGCAGTCTGTTCCTCCATTCATGCGCAATTCATGAGGCTGCAACTGAAAGATGCTTTTGCTCTTAACACTTCAGCTAAGTTCAGGAAAGGAAATAAATTAGCGTTGTCTATCATCCGCAGAAATCACACTTTTGCAGGACTGTTTACGCGTCATGGTATCATAATCGGAAACTCGCATTAACTGCCCCGGTCTGTAATACAAGCACTTGTATTAAAGGCCGGATCGGACTCACAACCAGTACCGTACGAGTAGCCCTGAAACGTTAACGTTCCCCATCCATCAAACTGAGCAGTCGAGCTCGGGCAGAGTAAAATAATAAAAGCGGCAGTTGGGATTTGCTGCGCAATACTTTAATTCCGGTCTTGTGGCTCCCAGTGGCCAGTCGTGGAACTGCAGCTCTAGTAGATCCTGGTTCTACAGCAGAGGAGCGGGTCGTCTGCGCGGAGCAGGGATTTAATTCGGTTACGCGCAGGGGCTACGGTTTGCTCGAGCGCTGCCCGCAGTTCGCCGTTATAAATATTGAACAGCGCAGGACTTCAGCAGTGTGTGAAGAACGCGGTTAATTTATTGCGCAAATTTATTCCGTATTTGCTTGTGGAGAATGTAGATTTGAACAGGGGTGGGCAAATCTGGTCGTGGAGGGCCGGTGTGTGTGTGTGCAGGTTTTTGGTTCGACCAGTTACCCTGAGCTGATTGGCTGTATACCCCAAACACTGGTTCACTCGCAGATTAGACCACGGTAAAAAAAACGTGTCATATAGCCTAAGGACACAAGAACAGTCTTCAGCTGTCATTCGTGCGCGTATCAGGAAGCGTAGCTGAAATGTCAGACGGTGTAACCGCTAGGGCTGATTAAGTCATCAAAGCCAGACGTTGGGATGAAAAGCAGAAACAGACACGGCCCCCATCAGCCCACCTCTGATGACTGGACCAATGACATGACTGATGCTATGTCATTGGTCCTCTGCTTCGGGTACTGTAGGTGTGTGTAATAATCCCAGAATCACTTGTGTCTTCGCAGCTCTAAGAGACAACCGCATCCAGCTGCATCGGTCCACGCCCACGGAGCTGTCAATCACCATCGCCGATGTGCAGCTATCGGACGATGGAGACTACACCTGCTCCATCTTCACGAAGCCCATTCGCACCGCCCGCGCCACAGTCACCGTGCTGGGTCTGTGTGTGTGTGTGTGTGTGTGTGTGTGTGCCTTTTGTGCGTGTGCATGCATGTGTGTGTGTATATGTGTGTGTGCGTGTGTGTGTGTGCCTTTTGTGTGTGTGCATGCATGTGTGTGTGTGTGTGTGTGAATGCATGTGTGTGTATATATGTGTGTGTGTGTGTGTGTGTGTGTGCCTTTTGTGTGTGTGCATACATGTGTGTGTATATGTGTGTGTGTGTGTGTGCGTGTGTGTGTGTGCCTTTTGTGTGTGTGCATGCATGTGTGTGTGTGTGTGTGTGTTTGCGAGTGTGTGTGCATGTGTGTGTGTATATGTGTGTGTGTGTTTATATGTGAATGTATGTGTGTGTGTTTGTGAGTGTGTGTGTGAGTGTGCGTGTGTGTGTTTATATGTGAATGTATGTGTGTGTGTGTGCACACGTTAATGTGTGTGTGTGTGTATTCGTATGTTTCTGTGTATGCGTGCATGCGTGTATGTGTGTGTGTGTGTATATTTTTCTGCATGTGTGTGGGTCTGCGTGGGCTCCGGTCTGTCTGTGTATGTGTATGTTTCTGTGTGTGTGCGTGAGTGTGTGTGTGTGTGTGTGTGTGTGTGTGTGCGTGAGTGTGTGTCTGTGAAATGAACAAGTGATTGCTATCGTCCTTAAGCTTTCTTAGTGCTGCTTTGCTGTTTTAGTCATTCCTGATAGTGACACTGGGGAGGTGGGGGGGGGCGGTTTTTGTAGGTGTGGGTGTGTATTTTGGGTTAATCTTCCGGGCTCGTGTCACACACCGCTTCCCTCGGCGTTGTGCTCTGTCCTGATCCACTCGACGGCGACGGCGGCGGCGGCGGCGGCGTTGGTGGTGTTTAAACACGGCCCGCGGAAGTCTGACGGGCGCTTGCTTGCTTGCTTTGCTTTGCTTAGCGGCTGAGGGAGGACGCGCGCGTGCGAGGCTCAGATTGGAACGCGGCGTTGCGTAGCCGAGCCCTTTGTGCGCTGTCGTCGCGTTCCGCGCCCGGATTACCGATTCGAGTGCGCCTGTCTTTTTCCAAAAAAAATAAATAAATAAATAAAAACATAACAAAAATACAAACATCTCTGTGCGGTTTTTTCACCTCGCGTCTCTGCTCCCGTCCCTCAGGCGTCCCGGGCAAGCCGCAGATCCTAACCAACAACGAGGCGGTGCAGGAGGGAGGCACCGTCACCCTGATCTGCTCCAGCTCGGGCGGGAAACCCGCCGCCAAGCTGCGCTGGTACAAGGACAAGACGGAGCTGACCGGTGAGCGCGGGGGGGGGGGCTGGGGGGGTCGTTCCGATCGGCGAGCCGATCTCGAGCCGGAGCGGATTTACGTAATGTAACACGGCCTCCGTTTGTGCGATTCGCTGGAGATTCGGCTGAAGCGATTCGGGTTGATACCTTCTGTCGGTTGTGCAAACAGGCTGTACCTCACCTGGGCATTGAGCCGGCAACCTCTCAGATACGAGTCCAGCTCCCTAACCAACCGCGGACAGGCCCGCTGACGCACGAGAAGGCGGCATATTCAGCCAACCGTTCGCTTGTGCACTGAGAGGGCATGGAATTGGAGGGAATGGACCTCATTAGTAAACATTGCACTCAAGAAACTAGAAAATTAGAAAAATGTTCCCTTGCTTCACACACTTTGAAGAGAACAATTGAATCAAATTGCCATGTGAATGTGCATTACAAATTCACAGTGTGTGAAGTGTTATCGGTACATAACAGTTCATGTTTTTTTTTGGTTGTTTGTTTTTATTTATTTTTTCGGCTTTGTATTGATATAAACACAAAACAAGCCCTGCGATGGACTGGCGACCTATCCAGGGTGTATTCCTGCCTCTCACCCGGTGCATGCTGGGATAGGCTCCAGCACCACCTCCCCGCCCCTAACCCTGACCAGAAAAACGGGTATAGATAATGGATGTATGGATGAATGGATGGGTGGATAAACACAAAGGCTGAATCTTTAGGCTGAAATAGGATTTTAAAAAGAACACATTTGTTTACACGGTCACGTCTAACGGGACTTCATGCTCTGCTGCGGGTTTGGAGTCGCAGTCACTTCGCACAGCGAGAGACGAGGTGGACCCGCTGAGCTAAATGGTCCCGCGCTCGGGGAACTGAAAATGCACTCGGCACTTCACAAAGAGGGGCGCTGCGGTCTAGCCAAAAACCCGTCTTAAGCTCCTCGCCTCGCCCCTCGTCTCTTCAGAGGCTGTGTGTCCCACCGCCTTCTGAACGGGGCTTACCGGTTGCCGCTTGACCCCCGCGCGGGCGTTACCGCCAAAACCGGGGGCGACTGGCGGCGCGCTTCAAAAAAGGACTTATTATCCGCCAAAAAAAAAAAGATGGCAGCCGCGGATGTCTTGTCTTTATGCAACAGGCTCTCCTTTTTTTACCCGTGAGGCTGCGCTTTCGTCCGCAGGCTCGACGGAGACGGTGCAGGCCGACCCGAACGAACGCACGTTCACGGTGAGGAGCGAGCTGCAGCTCCCCGTCACCCGCGGCGACAACAAAGCCGTCGTCGCCTGCACGGTGGACCACCCCTCCCTCACCGGGGGCGACGAAACGACAGAGGAGGAGCTCAGCGTGCTGTGTAAGAGCTAGACTACTGCTGCTATACTACTGTACTATACCTATACACCCCCAATGCAGAGATGCAACTCAGCGTGCTGTGTAAGAGCTAGACTACTGCTGCTATACTACTGTACTATACCTATACACCCCCAATGCAGAGACGCAACTCAGCGTGCTGTGTAAGAGCTAGACTACTGCTGCTATACTACTGTACTATACCTATACACCCCCAATACAGAGACGCAACTCAGCGTGCTGTGTAAGAGCTAGACTACTGCTGCTATACTACTGTACTATACCTATACAGAGACGCAGCTCAGCGTGCTGTGTAAGACATAGACTACTCCTGCTATACTACTGTACTATACCTATACACGCCCAATACAGAGACGCAGCTCAGCGTGCTGTGTAAGAGCTAGACTACTGCTGCTATACTACTGTACTATACCTATACACTCCCAATACAGAGACGCAGCTCAGCGTGCTGTGTAAGACCTAGACTACTGCTGCTATACTACTGTACTATACCTATACACCCCCAATGCAGAGACGCAACTCAGCGTGCTGTGTAAGAGCTAGACTACTGCTGCTATACTACTGTACTATACCTATACACCCCCAATGCAGAGATGCAACTCAGCGTGCTGTGTAAGAGCTAGACTACTGCTGCTATACTACTGTACTATACCTATACACCCCCAATGCAGAGATGCAACTCAGCGTGCTGTGTAAGAGCTAGACTACTGCTGCTATACTACTGTACTATACCTATACACCCCCAATGCAGAGACGCAACTCAGCGTGCTGTGTAAGAGCTAGACTACTGCTGCTATACTACTGTACTATACCTATACACGCCCAATACAGAGATGCAACTCAGCGTGCTGTGTAAGAGCTAGACTACTGCTGCTATACTACTGTACTATACCTATACACGCCCAATACAGAGACGCAGCTCAGCGTGCTGTGTAAGACCTAGACTACTGCTGCTATACTACTGTACTATACCTATACACCCCCAATACAGAGACGCAACTCAGCGTGCTGTGTAAGACCTAGACTACTGCTGCTATACTACTGTACTATACCTATATACCCCCAATACAGAGATGCAACTCAGCGTGCTGTGTAAGAGCTAGACTACTGCTGCTATACTACTGTACTATACCTATACACCCCCAATACAGAGACGCAGCTCAGCGTGCTGTGTAAGAGCTAGACTACTGCTGCTATACTACTGTACTATACCTATACACCCCCAATACAGAGACGCAACTCAGCGTGCTGTGTAAGAGCTAGACTACTGCTGCTATACTACTGTACTATACCTATACACCCCCAATGCAGAGATGCAACTCAGCGTGCTGTGTAAGACCTAGACTACTGCTGCTATACTACTGTACTATACCTATACACGCCCAATACAGAGACGCAGCTCAGCGTGCTGTGTAAGACCTAGACTACTGCTGCTATACTACTGTACTATACCTATACACCCCCAATACAGAGACGCAACTCAGCGTGCTGTGTAAGACCTAGACTACTGCTGCTATACTACTGTACTATACCTATACACCCCCAATACAGAGACGCAGCTCAGTGTGCTATGTAAGATCTAGACTAATACTGCTACAATATACTACTGTACTATACCTATGCACCCCCAATACAGAGTAGACTACTATTGTATTAAACCTGGAATGCACTATATTACTCCAATACTGCATTCAGGGTTCCATGTAAAATCTGTGCTACCCCATCCACTGAACGTAATCATGGTTTATCGCTGAGTTGTGGGGTCTGTTCTGGCTTGTTGTAGCGACGTAGCGACGTGTAATGTGCTGTAACGAGCTACGGTGAGCTGCGTTTGCAATGCACCGCGTTGGGCTTTGCCTGCAGGCTGGTGATTTTTGCTCTCTCTCTCTCGCTCTCTCTCTGTCTCAGACTCTCCCATCGTCCACATCGAACCTGAGACTAATCTACCCAGAGAGGGAGCCAAGTTCTACCTGCAGTGCATTGGTGATGGAAACCCCGAGTAAGTCAGACTCAACAAACTCTACTCTACTGCATATTCCCCACACACAAGTGCACATTACTCATTCATTTAACCTATTCACACAGACACAAACACACACACACCCACAGACACTCTACTCTCTGCATACTCACCACACACAAATACACATTTCTCACTCATTCTACCTGTTCACACACACACACACACACACACACACACAGACAGACACAAACACACACACACACATACTACTACTACTCACCACACACAAATACACATTGCTCACTCATTCTGCCTGTTCACACACACACACACACACACACAAGCACGCGTGCTACTCACTGCATACTCACCACACACAAATACACATTGCTCATTTATTCTACCTGTTCACACACACACACACACACACACACACACACACACTCTACTCACTGAATACTTGCTCCATGCACAAATAAACATTACTCATTCATTTTCCCTTCTCAGACACCCACGCAAGCTCCACTCATTACGTACTCAATCCATTCCATAAATACCGCACAATAGCAATAGTAATACACTGGCCATGTACGATGTCGATGTATTATGTGTTATACAAAAACAAATCAGAGTAAACATGGCATGAGTATTAAACCAGAGGGGCAAAAATTTGCACACAGACTTTAGAGTTCAGCTCATTTTTCCTCCCCATACCAGCATCAAAATTGAGCCAGTCTTTATGACAACTTTGCTAAAACTACAAGTCCAGTGACGCACCGCTGATGTGTACTCATAGCAGTAGGCTTGTGCTTAGGGTTATGGTCAGACTATGGTTAGGCTAGGGTTGGGTCAGGGAGACATCTCTGTTTCTAAAGTTTGCCCCCACTGAGAGACCCTTGCGGGAAAAAAAGAGTTCACTTATCTGCAGCATTTGAGTGGAAGAATTTTTTTCTCTCCCTGATGTGTCCCTTGTTTTATGTGTGGGAGTTATGTACAATCAAACCCTCTGGGAACCTTGTGTTTAATATTTATTTTTTTGATCCATTGTTTTTCTGTCTTCCTTCTGTCTCCCGGTGTCCAATTTGGGTTTGTTTTTAGGCCAAATTTTTCCAACGCTTCATTTCCGTGGTTACGTAGGTGAGGAACTAAGTGTGTGTGGGTGTCCCTCTGATCTTTTTAAAATTACAAACATGTGCTTGCTGTTAATGTTTGATTAGATATGTGGTGATGATTTTTTTTTTGTTGTTGTTGTTTTTGTTTTTAATTGTTGTTGCTTGTTTAAAAATATTGGGCCTTGTTGGTATATAATTAATGTTTGAAAGTGTGCTTTGTTAAGGTTTGAGTTGAGGCTGTTGTCAGTGAGTCTTTACTTGGTTAAGGTTTAGATTGAGGCTGTTGTCAGTGAGTCTGTACTTGGTTAAGGTTTAGATTGAGGCTGTTGTCAATGAGTCTGTACTTGGTTAATATTTGAGTGGAGGCTGTTGTCAGTGAGTCTGTGCTTGGTTAAGGTTTAGATTGAGGCTGTTGTCAGTGAGTCTGTACTTGGTTAAGGTTTAGATTGAGGCTGTTGTCAGTGAGTCTTTACTTGGTTAAGGTTTAGATTGAGGCTGTTGTCAGTGAGTCTTTACTTGGTTAAGGTTTAGATTGAGGCTGTTGTCAGTGAGTCTTTACTTGGTTAAGGTTTAGATTGAGGCTGATGTCAGTGAGTCTTTACTTGGTTAAGGTTTAGATTGAGGCTGTTGTCAGTGAGTCTGTACTTGGTTAAGGTTTGAGTGGAGGCTCCTTTAGAGGGAGCTCCAGGGGAGCAGGGTTAAGGTTTGAGTGGAGGCTTCTTCAGAGGGAGCTCCAGGGGAGCAGGGTTAAGGTTTGGGTGGAGGCTTCTTCAGAGGGAGCTCCAGGGGAGCAGGTAAAGAGGGGTGTGCTCGGTTAGGAGTCCCTCTCGGCTGGCTCCCATTTCAGTGCTGCTTATTGAAAATCGGCAGTCGTTAAAACCACACCCCCGCCCCAGGGAACTTTCAATGGCGCAACAAAAACGGGGTGGTGTAATGCACTGCCCTGTGGTGCAGCCCTCAACCCCTCTCTCTCTCTCTCTCTCCCTCCCTTTCACTCCCTCCTTCTTTCTCCGTCTTGTCCTCTCTCTCCCTTTCTCTCTCTCCCTCCCTTTCACTCCCTCATTCTCTCTCCCTCTCGTCCTCTCTCTCCCTTTCTCTCTCCTCCTTTCCTCCCTCATCTTCCCTCTCGTCCTCTCTCTCTCTCTCTCCCTCTTCCCTCTCTCTCTCTCCCTCCATCTCTCCCTCCCTCTCTCCCTTCTTCTCCTTCTCTCTCCCTCCCTTCCTCTCTCCCTCCCTCTCTCCCGTATTCCTCTCTTTCTCCCTCCATCCTTCTCTTCCCCTCTTTCTTCCTCTTTCCCTCCCTTCCTCTCCCTCTCTCCCTTCTAACCTCTCTCTGTCTCCCTCTTTCCTTCTCTCCTCTCTCTCTCACTCTTTCCTCCCATCTCTCTCTCTGTCCCTCTCTCTCTCCTCTCTCTCTCTCTGTCCCTCTCCCTCTCTCTCTTCTGCATTATGAATGATGTCTGCTTGTGCAGCTCTGTATTGATCTCTCTCCTCTTTTCAACAGACTCCTTCCTGTTGCTGCACCCCTGACAATCCCTTCTCCATCCCTCTTTCCTTCCATCATTCTTCCTCTCCAACCATCTGTTTCATCCCTTTCTCCCTCCCATAGGCTGAACTGGTGTTGGTCATAATAGGCTGAACTGGTGTTGGTCATAATAGGTTGAAATGGTTTAGGCTATAATAGGCTGAAACAGTTATTTCTGTGATCAATAATCAAATATATAAACAGTTGGAACACATTACAGGCAGAAGTACACACACACACACACACTCACGCACATGCACATTATTTGAGCATACACACACAGATATTCATTTGCATACATATGTACGCACATACACACAGGGAATACATTCTTGTGTATGTAGACGTTACTGTGTTTAGTCTAAAGTCTAAAACTTGCTTAAAACTGAACAGCATTAAAAGTACTATAATTTGACAAAAATGAGCAGTGCTCCCTCTGGTGGTTGATTTTCGAATTACATTAGATTGTCTGTTAGGTGACGCTATGCTTATAAACTTGCGTTTTCTGTATAAAACCTACTCTCTACTACTCTATACTGTGGTACCACTGCTGTTACTGATACTGCTCAGACCACTACTCCACATTGTTTTGACACTACAGTTACTAACATGGACTTAGCAGAGGACCTTTGGTGGGCAAAACATCCTGTTCTGTCACTGAGAAATATCTGATTTGTTCCCTCCAATGGTCAATGAATCCCTGTGTCTAATGTCCTCTTGCTGGGATTGGCCGGTCATATCCGGCTGGTCATTTCCATAACATAACATAATGACAAGAACAGGTCATTCAGCCCGACAACGCTCGCCATTTTCCTGACTAAATTAGTGCTCTGATTAATCTACAGACTAGATAGTATATAACACCGCATCAAGCCTAGTCTTGAAAAGCCCCAGAGTTTCTGCCTCTACTACGTGACATGGCAGGCTATTCCACACATTGACTACTCTCTGCATGAAAAAATTCTTCCTAATGTCTGTATGGAATTTACCTTTTGCTAATTTACATTTATGTCCCCTCGTTCTACTAACAGAACTCAACCTGAAGAATCTCTTGTAGTTCACTTTGTTGATCCCCTTTATGAATTTGAAAGCCTCAATCAAAGCACCCCTGAGTCTCCTTTTACTAAGCTTGTCCGGACTTTTACTGTCCCCCATTTCGCTGAGAAACACTCCGGCTTTGAGGTCTCATTGGAGGAATGCCCATCGCACGTTCACAGCGCGTTCTCAAGACCAACCAATCACAAAGCCGTAACGGAGACCGGTTGTTTTTCACTCAGTGGAACGTCAATCATTTATTGGCTGATGGCCTGTCATTTGCAATGGCTCTTTCTGCCTCTGTTCTGTCAGTTTTTCTTCCCCCTGGTAGCATTGCAGCATCCAGTGAGTGAGCCGCTAAGTCCATTAACGCTAAATGAAAAGCTAACGGCCCACCGCTAGATATTTTATACGTCTGTTAAAAAATCATTGCATTACAGTACAGGCGTTTAGTAGACGCTCTTATCCGGAGGGACTTGCGAAAACTTTTTGCATAGCATTTACATTGCATCCGTGGCTACACTGCTGGATATTTGCTCAAGCAATTCGGACCGGTTTCTTAACCCGTTGTGCGACACTGCCGTACATTTGTTGAGGTTTGCTCTCGTTAGCGTAGTCTGCTCACGAGAAGCCAGTCGACTAATAACCCAGCTTGCAAACTGTCACAGGGCAACAGGAAGTCGGCTAATAGCTAACCAGTCTCTTGCCAATTTTAATGTATTAGCATCACTTGCAAGCTCTGCTGTGACGCTGTCTAAAAGCACTTACTTTAATTTCATTTGGTCAGAAAGCAGATATGTTGTTGTTTATCTTGAATAAGCACATCGTCTTGCGGTTCTTCTTCAGTCAATATTGCCAGAGGGTGTACGTGCTGCTGTAGAGCTGTGGGCGGCAGTGTAGCGTAATGGGTAAGGAGCTGGTCTTGTAACCTAAAGGTCACGGGTTCAGCTCCCAGGTAGGACGCTGTCGTTGTACCCTTGAGCAAGGTACCTAACCTGCATTGCTTCAGTATGCATACATAAATGGACAACCTCTGGCTAAGAGCATCTGCTAAATGCCTGTAATGTAATGTAGAGTCTGTGCTAATTTCACTCTCACACACCACAATCTGTACACCCTTGGCTATTAATACTATGGTAACTGCTACAGCACACTGTTAATGTTTAGTAGCACAAAAAAAAAAATTTTTTAAGTTTTTATTTTTCTGTAAAACAGCAGGCGAACTTTACCGTAGACCGTAGTCTGTGAACTCTATAACGTTTGGAACAAATACTTTTCTCTTTGATTGATTTGGTTCTGTACTCCACAATTTCAGATTTGCAATCAAACAATTAACATGTAGGTAAAGTGCACATTCTCAGCTTTTATTTAGGGGTATTTTTATACAGTTTGGTTTCACCATGCAGAAATTGCAATATGTTTCATACATTGCCCTCCCCATGTCAGGGCACCTGTTAATATTATGACATATTAATATTATGTAAATGAAAGTAATCATGTTTAGTACTTTGTTGCATATCCTATACATGCAATGGCTGCTTGAAGTCTGTGATACAAAGACATCACCAGGCACTTATTATCTTATCTGGTGATGATGGTTATACACTTTGTTGTACGTCGCTCTGGATAAGAGCATCTGCCAAATGCCTGTAATGTAATGTAATGTAATGCTCTGCCTGGCCTGTAGTGCAGCCATCTTCAGATCCTGCTTGTTTCAGGGGCTAGTTGCTAGCTTTCTCTTCAGCATATGAAACGCACGTTCAGTTGGTTTCAGTTCGTTTGAATGACTTGGCCTGTCAAGAATTTTCCAGTTTTTGGCTTTAAAAGACTCCTTTGTTGCTTTAGTGGTATGTTTTTTGATCATCGTCTTAATGTAGAATGAAGTACTGTACCATCCAATGAGTTTGGAGGTTGAACTTGAGCAGACAAGATGCTTCTGTACATTTCCGAATTCATTCTGCTGCTGCTATCAACAGTTGCATTATCAGTGAAGACAAGTGAGCCAGTATCTGTGGCAGCCATACATGCGCAAACCATAACATCCCCACCACCATGTTTCACAGATGGGGGGGGGGGGGGTGCTTTGGATCTTGGGCAGTTCCTTTTGGCCTACTCTCTTAGCTGTCACCATCACTCTGATACAAGTGAAACTTTGTCTCATCTGTCCACAAGACATTTTTTCCAGAACTCTGCGGGCTCTTTTACAGTAGGTAGGCTACTTCTCAGCAAACTGTAACACGGCCATCTTGTTTTTGTGGCTAACTAGTGGACTGCATCTCGCGGTGTAGCCTCTGTATTTCTGTTTGTGAAGTCTTCTGTGGACTGCAGGCACTGACACATCCGTGCCTGCCTCCTGAAGACTGTCTGATCTGTTAGACAGGTCTTTTGGGGCTTCTCTTTATTATGGTGAGATTTCTTAGTCTTTACCTGTAGGGGATCTTCCTTGGCCCTTTGCAATTATTGAGCTCACCAGCGCTGTCTTTCTTCTTAGTGATGTTTGAAATGTTGATTTCGGTAAGACTAAGGTGCGGCCACATGTCTCTGACTGTTTTTCGTATTTCTCAGCCTCGTTATGGCTTCCTTGACTTTCATTGGCTCAACGCTGGTCGTCATGTTGACAGACGCCCATAACAGACGACCAACGGCAACCGAAAGCCTTGAATCAAGACTAGACGCTGAAACGCTCTCTTATACCTGCACCTAGGAAGCAATTGACCACATCTGACTAATCAGAAACACCTGTGAAGCCATTTGACCCAAACATTATGGTGCCCTGAAATGGGGGGAACTATGACCAAGAGTGCTGTAATTTCTACATGGTGCAGACAAAACGTATAAAAAAAATACCCTTTAATAAAAGCTGGACTTTAACCACGTGGGAACTGGTTGATTATAAATATAAAATTGTGGACAACAGAGCCAAATCAAGATGAATAAACATACGCCTTTTTCCCCAAACGTTACGGAGCTCACTGTAAATAAGGCTAACAATATGTTAAGCTTGTGGCGGCAGGCCATATGTCTAGCAGATGTTAAATCTATTATGGGGCTCGACCGTAAATAATGCAGTTATTTACATTTGACCTTCGCTATTTTAGAGACTTCTACCATAAAATTCACTGACATTCATTTTTTTACAGCAGACCGTTAACAGTACTACAGCAATCTGCTCATATGTGCTCTATAAAAGAAATCACGGAAATAAATGTTGGTATTTATGGTAATCTAATAAATGTTATCTCTCGCTCTCTTTCTCTCTCTCTCTCTTCCCTCTGTTAATTTCTCTCTCTTTTACTCTTTCTCTCTCTATCTCTCTCTTCCCTCTGTCCATTTCTCTCCCTTTCAATCTCACTCTTTCTCCCTCTGCTCATTTCTCTCCCTCCCTCTCTCTCTCTCACCCTTTCTCTCCCTTTCCCTCTCTCTCTCTCTCTCTCTCTCTCTCTCTCAGTCCCTCCTCCTTTCTCTGGGAGAAGAAGGACGGCTCGCTGCCCTCGCTGGTCAAGGCCGACGGGAGCTTCCTGCGCTTCGAGCAGCTGAACAAGTCCGACAACGGCGTCTACCTGTGCCAGGTGGACAACGGGATCGGGACGGGCCTGGCCGACTACGCCCTGCTGGTGCAAGGTACTGCCACGCCCACGCCACGCCCTCGCACCGTCCTTTTATTTTCGTCTGCTGTTGTGCATACTTTTTTTTTTTTTTTTTTACCTTTTTCACCTTTCTTTTCTGATTTTTCTTTTCGTTTCTTTCTGTTCGATTCTCTCACTCATTTTCCATTCACGTGTTCCCTCCTCTTTTTTTTCTCGTTTTATCCACTTTTGCATCCTCCCATCCTCCCCTCAACGCCTTCCAGGCCACCCGCATTCAGACGCCCTCTATCCTACCTCTGTTTTTAATCCCTCCCTCTTTCCTTCCTCTCCTCCTGCCTCTTTCCCCTCTTCCTCTTCTTCTCCTTCTCTCTCGTTCATCTCTTCCTCTCTCTCTTCGTCTGCCTCCTCTTTAATGTCAACTTCTCCTTATACCTCTCCTCCCTTGTTAATGTCTACTTCTCCCTCTCCTTTAGCCTCTTCTTCTCTCTCCAGCTCTTTATTTCCCTCGGAAAGTGGCTCTCCCTCTCTATCTCCCTCCCATCCCCTCCTCTCCTCCTCCCTTTCTCCCTCTCTTACTCCATCATCAGTTCCTATACGGCTGAATGGACTTTACAGCTTCACAGGTAAATATGCTCAAAATCACACAACCACTGACACTCAGAACCACTGACACTGCAGCACGGACACTCAGACCCACTGATGCTGCAGCACCTTGAGCATGACACTTAAACACTCACACCAACACGCTAGCACTGACACAGAACACTGATACTGCACACTACAGAAACCACGCTGAGCATACACTCAGAACCACTGATACTTTAGCACTCACACTGAGAACCACTGATACTGTAACACTGACACCCAGAACCACTGATACTGCAGCACTGACGCTCAAAGCCACTGACACTGTAGCACTGACATTCATAAATGTAGATACTACAGCACCCAGAACCAGACACTGCAGCAGCAGTTACAGTCAGAACAACTGACACTGCTTATAGCCTTTCTAGCAACAGGTATTGTGGTGTGGATTGTCAGTTTTTCTGAAACACTTTTTTTTTCATCTTAGCATTAAACACGAAAAATATGGAACTGACTGGAGGGGTTTCTTCTGTTTCCTGTCCAGTTATGCACTCTCAATTGTTAGGCCAGGGGGCGTGGCTTCATTTTGGCATCACAGACAGAGACTCTGAGATCTGGCAGATGACTATAGCACGGCTAGGAATTGACAAGATTCTTTAGTAAAACGTTAAAATCAGATCTGAAGATCCAGGGCAGCTTTTAGATTTAAAAGGATGTGAGTGAGTGAGAAAAAGCAAGAAAATACAGTTCAGCCTGCACCCTTGACCTTTGAACCCCGCCCTCTGTGTTTTGATGGTCTTATCGCCCACCTCTGGCAGATCACCTCTGGTAGAATCTCGCAGTGTTGAGATTTTGCACATCATAGCCATTTAGCATATTCTGCCTCATTGCGCTCTCTCTCTCTCTCTCTCTCTCTCTCTCTCTCCTGCATGCAGAAGCACAAAATAATACATACGGCCTTTTAAATATTAAGGGAAGAGTCACAAAAACACGAGTCAGTTGACAATGTGTTCAGGCTGTGCCCTGTGCATTTTTATGAGACTGGATAAAAAATAAATTTCACAGTTAAATATTACATGCAACAAGAAACAAGGTCGAGGGAAAAAACTTTGGTTCGCTTGCCTCTGCCAACTCGTGAAGGCTCACATTTTTTTATTACAAAATACAAATATAGCTGTGTAAATCTTAACACTTTCAAGTTTATATAAAACTCTCATTAGCAACAGCAACATTTTAGCTAGCCAGCCAGATAGAGCAAGCTATACTGCTTACTAGCAAGTTTAGGAAGGTAGAAAGTACTTGACTATCAGCATTGAAAATGGTAGAAGCAGTAGTAACAAGCACGGAGCCGTCCAGACCCACGGTGCAACTCACTTCCGCAGACACATTTTAGCCGGCACCGCCTGTGCATGCGTCCTACTAAACGAAGCACCACTGCGTGCTGACAACGGACATGCGTCCGACTAAAGGCGATGCCCAGGTTGGATGGTGACAAAGTGTGGTGGCCACTGCTAGCCCATGGCGGCAGTCCTGAGAGTAGTGATGGTAGTAGGTTAGTTACTATGCAGATATAGTTAGTGACTATAGTTAGTGGCTATGCCACTAGTTCACTGGCAAGTGAACACAATATACAGTTAGCGCTAGCTGTCTCTTCGTTAGCTTGCTGTCTTCCCCATTATATTTATCAGTGAATACATGTACTGTATGTAGTCAGAATTATCTGACAGGCAGATGTGATGTATAATGAATACTTTAGAACTTCAATCATGTTAGGTTGTGGGTTAATGTACGCTACAAGCTTACTAGTAAGCTAGCTACAGTATTCTTTTGCTGGCAAGCAGCTATCAGTATTCTTCTGGGCCTATCATGCCAGCTATTTTTGGATTTAGGCAGGGGTCTGTTTTATAAATAGCAGGTTGCTATTTCACTAGCTTCATTTGCTGACTAGCTTTTGTTTCATGCTGTAGGTTGGGGATAGTGTTAAAAAGACAATTCAATGATCCCAGTCCATAAAATATGTCCGGTTTCACTGGCTATCATCAGCAGTTACATAAATTTATGTTTAAAAAGTCGAATGTGATTCGTATCGATTGTAGTAGTGGACGGCGCCTGTTTGAGAGTCTCTTTTGGTCACAGACGGATCAATTATAATTAGACAATATAATAATCATAATTCCTCAATAGCCCATCATGAATAATACACATTTAACACAGCACTGGTTGAGATTAACTCTGTTTATTTTGGCCCGCTTCAGAGAAATATCAGTGCTACTCAACTCCAGGTGCTGTGGGCCGCAGTGTCTGCAAGTACTTGCTCCAACCATACACCACGCCACCAGATTTCACTAATGAGCTTACATCCTGACAGTGGTGGTTGCTGAGCTGAAATTAGACAGGACTGTAACCTTCCCTTTAAACTGATCATTGGACTCAACCTGTTTTCATTCACTTTCGTTGATTATTTCATTCAGTGATGTCAATGTTCTGAATAATCAGTTAGCGGGCGAACACGCAGCTTCTTTCTTCACGTCACGTTAGGGCGATTAAATGATAAATTCAATTTAGGAAAATCAAGTGGTAATCACTAAATGCATGTAACAAAAAAAAAAAAAGATACCGACTCTGTTAACTACTGCGTTTGCTTTCAGCGCAGCCTGCGATAAAAGCTACAAAACCTGCGTTGCAAGATCGTTTAAATTACAAAGTCTCCGCATCTTTGTCGTGAATATAGTAATATAGTGAATATAGAGTGTGGGCACGGAGAACAAACAGTACACGTATCCCCAATTTTAAATGACATTGATGACCTGACGTGGATGAGTAGCGCTACTATTTAAAAAATTGGATAGATTGGTAGACCCTAAAAGTGGAGGTTTTAGTGGTCTACACAGTGATAAAATTGTTGTCGAGTTAATTTGACAACCCAGCCATTTTGGAGTTGACCTAATGTAGTAAAAAATTGACCTGGGTTTTAAGAAAGCCAGATATGTTGTGTTCTGTCAATTTTTTCCCAGTGCCGTGTTACTGAAATAACCCTTTTTATCATGTACATTTATTCCAGCATTCTTTGAAGTGACATAATTATTTTTGAGAGTCTAGTGAGGCTACTTGTAGCATCTGTCATTCTTCTTGCTGACTCATTGACTGATTGGCATGTAAAGTGGTCTAAAAAAAAAAAAGAGGTCGCGGAAATGTGGTTGCGAAGAAAATAAAGTTTACGTCTCGTGTGTTACTATCCAGTCTAAATAAACCCTGTTTATTTGGCAGCTATTGAAAAATTTATTTTTTGAAAAGTAGAGCACGCCTCCTTTTGTGTTATGAGGCTGTTGATTTGTTACTTATGCAGGTGCGCCCCTTGACTTTGCTACGATTCATAAACAATTTATTTTTTTAAAATTTGGCTTATAATAGCAGCATACCTCTCCTCCGATTTTAACGTCCACACAAAATTTAAACTCACCTCTTTGGGAATACGACGGTAGGCTCGTCTAAATGACATCCTCCTCTACTTTTTATTGCATGGTTGTTATCACTTCAAGGAGAAACCCATTTATTTTAGCGAACGTAGCGAAGCGCAGACTGCAGTCCTTCCTTGTGAACGGGATACGAGGCGTGTTTTGTTTGCGTGCTCCTGGATGTTGTGGCTGTGGGACGGGTTTATGGGCGTCGGGGTGCTATGTAAATGGTAAACGGACTGCATTTATATAGCGCTTTTATCCAAAGCGCTTTACAATTGATGCATCTCATTTGCCTGAGCAGTTAGGGGTTAGGTGTCTTGCTCAAGGACACTTCGACATGCCCAGGGCGGGGTTTGAACCGGCAACCCTCCGACTGCCAGACAATCGGTCTTACCTCCTGAGCTACGTCACCCCACCATGTTATTACGTTACATTACATTTCGGGCATTTTTTAGCAGATGCTCTTATCCAGAGCGGCTCACAGGACTATTTTACATAGCATTTACACTGCATCCATTTATACAGCTAGATATATACTGAAGCGATGCAGGTTAAGTACCTTGCTCAAGGGTGCAACGGCAGTGTCCTACCTGGGAAGCAAACCTGTGACCTTCAGGTTGCAAGACCAGCTCCTTACCCATCATACTTACACACTGCCGCATCATGGCTCAGGTGTTACCTGTGCTCCAGGTGAGTGCCTGAGATGGAATGTGGGAAGTTTAGTTCTGCAGCCCAGCCCCGCCCCGCCCTACCGCCCCCCCCGCCCCCACACACCCCACACCCCTGCCCATTCTTCACTGATTCTCTTTTCCTCTTGTCATTTGCTGCCTCCATCTCTCCTTCCACTCACTCCTTTTCCCACACCTGTGGCTCCGTCACCCTCCGTCTTCATTCTTCATTCCGTCACCTTGGGAAGATTCTGCAGACAGCGCTGCAGGTACAGTCCAGTCACCTGTCTTCTGTGTCTGTCTGTCCGTCCGTCCGTCTGTCCACCCGTCCGCTCGTTTGTCTGGCCCCTCTATTCTGCTGTGTTTCTTAAGGTCATCGTCTGTCTGTCCGTCTGTCTGTCCCCTTTTTGTGTTTCAGTATTCCCCCTACAGAGAATATGTGATCAAACACACACGCACACATACACGCAAACACACACGGGCACACACACGCCCTGACACACATGCATACACACACTCATGCACACTCACTCTCATATTCTCTCTCATGGACAGACAGACAGATAGACAGACAGACGCACACAGACGTCCTCTCACAGATTATCATACACAAACACACACATACAAAAATGCGCGTGCACACACACACACATAAACACATTCTCCTTCACAGTCTCACACAGATGCACACATTTTTCACACACACACTGACATATTCTCATACATATGTCTGTGACACGTGTTTGGGCTCACACACAAAACATACACACATTCTCCCTTGGAGACGCACACACACACGCACACTCACACAACAGTTTTCGTATTAATTCTGTGAGTGTTTCATATCACTCATATTTATAAGAATATTATTCACGGGGCCTCGATGACTGTACTGAGTGGTGTAGAGTGATGAATATTAAGTTTTTTACAGTGTGCTTGAATAGCATTATATTTTTTTCATTAACTTTAAGCTTTATGACCCTTCTCTAATGGATTTATCCTGATTTTTAGTGGTATGCAAGTTCTTCTTTTTATGTTTCTACAAATTTTAAGTAGGCCCATCCCACTGCTGCAATATCTTTTAATTCAGGAGTGCACACACGCACACACACACACATGCACACTCACACACACACACCCCCACATACACACACATGCACACACACACATGTGCTCACAAACACACACACACTCACACATGCATGCACACACGCGCACGCACACACACACCCACAAACATGCACACACACAACCCAAACACGCAACTTACACCAATGGCCATACTTGAATGATCAGTGATGATGAGTTGCTGCCACATTTCGACACTGGGTGCCTTTTGGTTTTGAATGGTGGAAGAAACGGAACATTAAGAGAAAACATTTTAGAATTTAGAATTTTTTTGAATTCTAAATTAAATTCTTCACGATGGAATTTGTAGTTATTAAACTGATTGAAAAATGTGCAGGGAGACAAACCTCGGCTAGTTCATCTGAGCTAAACAGACGCGCGTGGAGAAGTCAAAACTCCACGTTGGGTTCATTCCGACCGCTTATTTTTATCCGTCCTCGTCTCCTCGGTCCTCACGCGACCCGGAAGTGATAAAATCACCACTATGGATGATTCAGGTACCCGAGAGTGATGATTGCTGATCGTCACCAAACTGGTGACTGAGGAGGCTTTTTATCGCCCTCATGTGGTTAGAGGGTGGAATTGCAGGCTGTAAGTCCAATGGCCACTGTGTGTGTGTGTGTGTGTGTGTGTGATCCTTCCCCTCAGGCTGCTCTTGTGATGACTCCGCCTCTCCTGTGTCAGTGTTCCTACCCCTGTTGTGGACCCTTGTATTGACCTTTAATTTAAGAGTAAATATAACTCCTTTGGATGGATGTTACCCCTCATTGGTCCTTTTTCGGATATGCTTCTCCCGATTGGTGGCTTTTCCTGGGACAGCTCCCTCTGATTTGCCCTGTTTTGGGAACATGTCTCCTGATTGGCCGGTTTTTGTTCTCCTCTTGCAGACCCCACCGCCATGTCCACCTCCTCCGGGGTTGACCACGCTGTGATTGGTGGAGTGGTTGCGGTCATTGTCTTCATCCTCCTCTGTCTCCTCATTGTCCTGGGCAGGTACCTGATCAGACACAAAGGTGAGACACCTAGCCAAATGCCGCTATGACATTAACGTGTCAGCTGAGGTGGAGAGGGAGGCAAATGAAACAATTAAACTGGCTGGCTAGATGCTAACGAAACCCAGCCCTGCTTAGCTTCAGTGCTAACCAAGCCCAGCCCCGCTTAGCTTCAGTGCTAACCAAACCCAGCCCTGCTTAGCTTCAGTGCTAACCAAAACAAGCGCTGCATAGCTTCAGTGCTAACCAAACCCCGCCCTGCTTAGCTTCAGTGCTAACCAAGCCCAGCCCTGCTTAGCTTCAATACTAACCAAACCCAGCCCTGCTTAGCCTCAGTGCTAACCTAGCCCAGCCCTGCTTAGCTTCAGTGCTAACCTAGCCCAGCCCTGCTTAGCTTCAGTGCTAACCAAACCCAGCCCTGCTTAGCCTCAGTGCTAATCTAGCCCAGCCCTGCTTAGCTTCAGTGCTAACCTAGCCCAGCCCTGCTTAGCTTCAGTGCTAACCAAACCCAGCCCTGCTTAGCCTCAGTCCTAACCAAACCCAGCCCTGCTTAGCTTCAGTGCTAACCAAACCCAGCCCTGCTTAGCTTCAGTGCTAACCAAACCCAGCCCTGCTTAGCTTCAGTGCTAACCAAACCCAGCCCTGCTTAGCTTCAGTGCTAACCAAGCCCAGCCAGCTTGGTTACAACGTATTTATTATAACGGCTTATTGAGGGATGTCTTTCTGTCTCTGTCTTTCTCTCCCTCCCCTCCCTCTCTGTCTCCCTCGCTCACCCTCTTCCCCTCTCCCCTCCCCCCCCCCCCCCCCCCCCCCCCCCGCTGCAGGGACGTATCTGACTCACGAGGCGAAGGGTTCGGACGACGCGCCCGATGCCGACACGGCTATCATCAACGCGGAGGGGGGTCACTCTGGAGCGGACGACAAGAAAGAGTACTTCATCTAGAGAGGGAGGGAGGGAGGGGTGGAGAGAGGGATAGAGGGAGGGATGGAGGGAGGAGGAGGGAAAGAGGAGGAGCGGCATCCGTCTGCCTTCTGCACGCTGTGGGTGTGTGCGTTCGTGGGGGTGGGGGGGGAAGGTGCAGAGAGAAAACTAAAGAAAAAGTAAGAACTGAAGACAGAAAAAAATCAAAAACAGCAGAAGCAGAATTAAACTGATTTTTAACAAAAGGCATTAAACTCACACACACATACACACTGACACACTAACTAAAAAGCAACCTTGTACACACAAACGCACTCTCATGCACACAAACACACGCACACACTCAAACACGAACACATATGCAGACGTACGCACTCTCTCTCAAACGCAGAACACGCACACCGAACAGCTTATGTAGACCGGAGCTATAACGTTGTGACGTCCTTAGTTGTCTTATCCGAGGAAACAGAACTTTATAGAGCCCTGCAAACACTCTGTCTGCCACACACTAAAAGAAGCCTCCACATCCAATGTGTGGGATTCCACTATAAATATATAAATATATATAAATATATAGCATTGTTTTTACTCAACAGAAAATGGTTCAGTGTACTGTAAATACTCTTTCTCTCTCTCTTTCTCTCACTCTCTCTCTCACTCTATCTCTCTCTCTATCTTTCTCTTGCGCTCCGTATGTCTTGCTATGTCTGGTATTGCGGTATATATTCTATAGCCTGCCTGTTTTTTCATACCTGTGTGGAAATGCTGCGGTGAAAAAAAAAAACATATCTGGTGGGGAAAAAAACTGTTTCCAAATAGAATCTTAAACTACAGCAGATGTTTGTATGAGTTCGGTTTTCTCAGATTTGCCTCGTTGTGTTGCTGTTCGTTGTCGCGCGGCTAACAGTGGTCTGCTCAGGGGGAAGGCGATTACATTCCTTTTCGTCATCGTCACGAGGGGTTTATTCACATCGAAAGCCATCGTCGGTTTTAACGGTCGCGATCGCGATCGCGATAACCTTAGTCTTTTTTTTTTTTAACGGTCGCTGCGTTTCATTTCACACTTTTGAGGGAGACTGCTTTTGTGGTGACGTCACTTCCGGTTGTGGAGCCGCGTCGCGGATTGCCCGCTCCTGCAGAGGGGAAGCCTGGCAGACTGTTATCCCAGGGTTACCAAAATGCTCCAGATCTCTTCTTTTTTTTTTACCTCCCTCCTTCCCTCCTTTCTCTTCTGTGTCCCTCTATCCTTTCGTTCAAATCCGTTTTGATTGGCTGTCCCGGGGCCTATGCTGCTCAAGCATGCACAGTTACCTAGATATGAAAAGGAGAAATTAAGCTAACAACAATATTCCTGCCTACAGACAACGTATATCTGAGTATTTAAGCAGTCATCATTTTAACATTTTCACTCTCATTCTCTGCTGCTACTCTGTGTCTCAATCTTAGACTGTGCAGGGGACATTGCTCTCTCTCTCTCTCTGTCTTTCCCCCCTCTGTCTCTTTCTTGTAGGTATTTTCATGAAATATAAAATATCGCAAATCTCATGCATGTCTGCATTTCCCCTTCCTCTCTCTTTCACACTAACCACCCGTTTCCATCGCTCTCCCTTTTTCCCTTCTCGCACGCAGAGACTCGCACACACGTGCGCACGCACGCACACACACACACACACACACACTCTCACACACTCTCACGCACACACGCTCTCTCACACACACCCATGGAATATGCATATATAAATATATTGCTAGATTGGCTGCAATGTTGTCATTTGCAGCACACTATACCTGGCAGTTTGGCATTCTCAGTGGCTGTGTTGGTATTCTTTATAGCACTGTCGATATGACTGATATGTTTCTGTAGCACTGTTGCTTGATTGTTGTCCACATATATTTGAAATGTTCAGGGATTTCTCTCCTGTTCAGTATAACTGTATATACCGACAGTTCTGCCCAGTTTCTGTATATGTTCCAGTTCTCCTCACGGGATGGGAGAAAGCGGTCATGTGACTCTGTATCTATGTATGGATAAACTTCCACTTCAGTTGCATTTGTCTGCAGTGGCCACAGCTCACCACTGGAGGGCAGTGTAATGCAGCCTGCCTCAGTGTTTCCTGTCTCATTCTTCTTCTTCTTCCCGCTGAGAATGAGACCAATGGGGCTCTTAATTGTCCTGTTTTAGCAATGTGTGTTTAAAAAAAGTGTTACATTTTAAATTATTACAATCTTTTTATAGCTGTGCATATTCCTTTGTGTTATTTTAAATGCAATTCATTATTTACATTTTTACTAGGAGTGCTAAACTTAGAATTTTAGCTTAGGTTTTTATGTGAATTTCATTGTTTACCAGTTTTCCCATTTTACCATAATTTGTTGTATATAGTGTAGCCTTTACTGCCTCTTCTTACAAATAACACATGCTTTAGTACATTGGAACACACACAGACGCATACACAAGTTGAAGAGTGTGTGTGTGTGTGTGTGTGTGTGTGTGTGGGGGGGGGGTGGGTGAGGGTGAGGTAGGGACATTATGCAGTCTGTGGCTGTGGTGTATGCTTGCATGTGTGTGTGTGTGCATGTGTGTGTATCTGTGTGTGTGCGTGTGTGTGTGTGTGAGGGAGGGAGGGAGGGGTGCTTCATAACTAATCCAAATTGACACAGCTGGAAATTGTGAAGTTTCACACTTTCATTGATGTTTTGTTTTGAATGACAGGCTGCGTTGGTATTATTTTGGATGACAAGTCTTCCCTTTGAATAAAATATTCATATCACATGGAAATGGTACTATTGTTTTTGTTACTTTCTATCAATGATGATGAAAACACCAATAAGTCATCAAAGTAGGACGTTCTACAGAGAACTGTTGTATTGTTCAAAGTGGAGTTTTTTTTTTGTTTGTTTTTTTTTTGTTACAATATCAATACGTACAGTTCTTCAAATAAACATGCATTTGGGTTAACTTATTTTGATGTTTATGATTAATGTTAGAGCGAAAAGTTCACATAAATGTGGGCGTGTGTGTGTGTGTCAAACACAGGTGGAATGTCCAGAGGTAAGAAAGTAAAAGTCCTGCTGTGTGTTTCTCCCACCCATGAATTCAGCCAGGCTGATTTCACTAATTAGCTCTACCTCCTGGCTGAATAATTGTGCTAATTAGCAAATCCAGGTGATTGGAACAAACTACTGGGGTGGACGATTACCTCCGAATCACGATTTGCCATTTGAGGTGTGAAATCAAAGCTATATTAATAGCGCTCATTTGACAAATAATTTCATGCAGTACACTTCACAGTTTGCAATTCACCTGGCCTAAACCCTCACAAATGCAAACCAAAGGCAACCGTGGCGAAGGAAGGACTCCTCGAGAAGGAGCAAACTCACATAAACTCAGCATATGGGGAGCCCATCCTCCTTTACCTGCCTCAGGCTGTAGGCTCACAGGAACAGACAAGTTCAAATAAATTTTCTGTCTTTTTAATGCAGAGGTGGGCGAAGATTGAGGATTGTTTTATTGTTTTTAAAAAAATTTTTTTTAAAGTAATTGAAATATATGCGGACCAGCCTTATTTGGCATTAATGTAACGGTTGTACAGTGTTCTGAATGGCTGTAGTAATAGTAATATGAGCAATATGAGCGAGTGCAAGTTTCATGTGGCCTCTTAAATAAATTGCTTATTGTCGTTTAACAACCCACATTTTAAAAAGAAAACAATCATACAGTTCTACCCACTGATGACAAGAGCACGTGAGAGTAGACTGTGCAACTAATATAAATAAATTAATTAATTAAGATTTCCCATTCACCCCATGATCCTGATCAAAAAATAATTCAACCAAACCAAAGTCAAAATCAAGTAAATCAAATAAATAAATAAATAAATACTTCTCCACACTTGCTGGCGGGTGGTTTTTGGTTCTTTTGTTGACTCCGGCTCTCGCACATGTGCGGTGATATGTTCCCCGGTCTCGGCTGTTTACTGAAACAAGAATCATATGTTTAACCCCTTCAAGAGTAGGTCTGTTGGAACGTTTTAGCGTTTTCATTTTCTATTTTGAAATTCCAAGTCCAAGTGCTCTAGAACTCCACTGCTTTCGGTCACCAGTATTGATTGTGACATCAGCATTAGAATGCTCAGCTGAGAACATTCCAATCACACAGTTGTGCTCTCATGCCTTTAAAGGGTTAAGTCCTCCTGCTGATAAGAACATGCAGTCCAGGTTTAATGTGCACAGTTGAACAGCTGGAATAGCCCCAGATCACCCCGATTCCCCTCTCCCAGACCAAACCCCGCACACGAACATAGACGCTTTTATCCAAAGCGCCACACAATAAATGTATACAAAAGGTCATTGGAATGACTACAAAACACAGGTCCGATAAGGAACGATGCTCATTTTGTACAGTTATTTGTAGCCTTGCACACATTAAGTCCAGTTCACACAGTGAACATTACTCTGACCTAACCTACGCTAAATCAAACTAGTAGGCATTACAAATTACACCATACAAGACAATGATACAAAGCACAATAAGTGCTGGATGGAGGTACATGGCGCTGGAGGTACATGTGTAGCATCAAAGAGTGGAATGTTACAGCCATACTGGTAACATAAATGCATATTATTCATCCGTAATGGCAAAGCACATTTCTGGCTCAATGATAATTAGTGCCTGCCTTTTACGTTATGTTACTTTTTTTTTTTTACATTACATCTGTTACATTTATCTTTGTCTAGGATGACCTTGAACTAATTTTAAAAATCTGTCCTTTTAGAGGTCAGTCACTGAAGCATATCAGTGACGATATATTCGTGCTCCTGGGCATGGAACCCGTTTTATCTCCTTAGAAACATTTTGCATCTTTATTTTTGTAACAAAACGTAAACGGAGAAACACGTAGATTGGTAGGGGGACGTCTCTTTAAATGGTCACAAGCTTACATTCAGGTACCAAGGGAACCGCAATTGCATTCAGCAAACTATGCACACCTATAGCCAGCAGAGGGCGCCTGACAACCACAGAATTGAGAACGTAGTCTCTATGATGCTATTTTGTGTATAGCGTTCTCTATTAGTCTAGTTCTATAGTTTCATAGCTTTGGCGTGTGTTTTTTATGTGGAGCATTTAGCTCATTACGGACCTTGTCTTATTGGCTGTTTGGTTGCTAGGGCCTTTTTAACAGGACTGGTTTAGAATCTATCCCCGCAGACTAACAAGATTGGCCACAAAAGCCTGTCAACGTGTCTGTGTGGTTTGTGCTTCTGTTGAACTGCCTGTTGTTGCTTACTGGTGTATGTGAGGGGCAGAGGGCTGAACTCACTGAAGAAAGAAAGAAAAAAACAATTTCTACAATATCATAGGCTATGCTCGTGGCAACATAGTCTTGGGCTGTGGCTCAAAGATATGGCCATCTCAAAATAACGTTTAGGAGTTTGCCACAGCCCAGTAAGCTATCCTGGTCCTGAGTTATTCGTGTTACTACACACACTTAACACACCCACCAGATGTATCACACCGTCACTATTACACACATTGAGCACCTCAATCGAACTTAACACACTGTCACTACACACACGCTCGCCACAATGTCTTTCTATTGTAACATGAAGCACTTTGAACGACTCGTTTCCCTGTATGTACTGTGCTATATAAAGTTATAGATATAAAGTTTTTTGTTATTCGCACACGCACGCACGCACGCACGCGCGCACGCGTATATACACACACACACAAACACACGCACACAGTGATGTGTAGTACCATATGTTGCCGCAATTGAAAAATGGCGCTATTTTCCTAAAAAAAATCCAAAACCGAGATTTTGGGGGGGCTCTTGTGCTGTGGTACCGACGGTGTGTGCGCGCGCGCGCGTGTGGGAAAAAGAGGGAGGGAGAGAGAAGAGAGCGAGGGAGGGAGAGAAGAGGAGGAGGGGAACGACACAGACGGGGGAGAATTCTTCTGTGAGGAATTCGCTTTTTAATGAGAAAGCGGATCGCCGCGGCGCACTGAAGAGACGCAGGCAGCGTAGAAAGAAAAGGGTAGACCCCAAACAATAAAATAAAAATAAAAAGCAAGAAGGCGAAAGCAGAGCGCGGACGGGGGGCAAACGCGACAAGCAGGAGATAAGGGGATTACAAACACCCGTAACTGAGAAATAAAGAACTAAACAGGCGATTTGATGGTGTCTCCACACAGAAGTCATCTAACGGACCGTATCGAGGGGAGGAATTTAAATGCGCTCGGATAAACCATGCACAATCTGTGGCTTCTAACTTTGGCGTTCAGTTTTCACAAAGGTAAGAGACCATTTAAAATAATCACTAATTAGCGACTGGCTTGGTTCTGTTTCTCCCTCGAGGGTCAGGGGAGCTGTGAGAAGCGCGAGTCTTTGTTGAAACTGGAATGTAAGTTTTTTTTCTTCTTTCTGCCCCTGTTTCCATGTGTATTCAGCTATTCGGCGTGTAGCCGAACTCTGCTGCTCGTTCATCTGACTATGCGTAACGGTTTTAAGTAGTATGCTTTGCCTAAACGGTACCCCTTAAAGCATTTATTTTGTTTTAAGCAAAGTTAGCTGATGCATTAATTCTGTAGGAACTGTCCACTTTAATATGTAATCCACACGGCTGTGGACAATGGATAAAAAGGGGGCATAAGCATTCTGCGTGTACAGCTAAAATTCCTCATTTTCAGCTAGCTGGAACCTCTAGTTATGTCGTTAGCTATGGCTGCAATTCAACGCGACAGCGTTGTGTGAGACTCTGGAACATATTTGCGGGCGACAGCTTAAATCGGCAGCCTGGTCGTATGACATTTCCACGTAACCGTATAGAAATTATGACATATTCTAAAACGGTAACTGAATTTTCTCGGAAACTGACATCCGTGGGTGCGTCATTAATTAGCTACGACGGAGACCTTCGGAGCGGAGAACATTTGCAGCCGCACATATTTCGTAGCTATGACGGTTGAAGATACGCGGTCCCGCGAGTGAGAGTGTTATTTAAATTGAAATAATTGTTAAATGTGGCTGTCGTAGGCATCCCTAGCACTTTAGTTGCATCATGTCCGTTAGACGGACGGCACATTCACGGGAGGGAAGGAAGGACATGGCAGTGGTTAGACGGGCACTGGAGACACTGAACTCCGGTAAGATCGATATCAGCGGTGGTGTGGTAGGCTAATCTATTTGTGTGTGACCGGCTTTGTGCATGCCAGTGCCTCGCGAGCTCTTAGCATGCAGGTTGAGTCTCGCGCCGACCTGTCTGCGCCCGTGCCCGTGAGTGTCCGCACATATGAGGATGGCCTGTCTATTAGGGCTTATGTACTATTGGGAACGTATATATTGGAAAGACATTGACAGTGCAGATGTATTGAACAGAAAACAATCTCACGAATGGCTTAATGTTTATCATATATTCCTACACATCATAGTCTCTATGGACGTGGCTGTAATATTGTGTATGTAGGGCTGGGTTGACAGTGGCGCGTGAGGCGACCTGTTTGATTACAGCAGCCCCCTCGTGCTCGTGCCTGTGCGATTGCTCTCGCGGCTCCACATACCGGTGCCTGCCCATCATCGGTTGCTGAGGAGATCTCTCTCTCCCGCGCGCACCGTATACCTGCCATTGCACCTGTCTCAACCCGACGGTGTCTTTGTCTGATGGCACATCCAAATAAAAATGTAACGTATGAATGTTACCTGTAAATACTGAATTTAGTCCACGACTCTCTCCTGTCTTTACACAGAAAAACTCGGTTCTGGATCAGTGCGAAAACGCTGTCAACACCTTACCAAGAAAGGAAAAATCACTTGTTGATTCAATTGTGATGTGTTAATTATATGTTGAGGTGATATTTGAATTTTCCTTCTCTGGTTTTTCTGTCACCTCGTGATTTATTTGATAAAAAACAAAACACTTTCCCACTGAACTGAGGGAACAAGTTCAACCTTCCAAAAGAAGAAAACTGCTGTCAGGATGAGGCAAAGCGATGGATGATTGAAGCAGACAGAAAAGGGGGGGGGGGGGGGGGACTTAGAGATCAGAGAGGGGGGGTGCAGTTATTGTTGAGTCAAAAAAGGAGAGTTACAATTTAAATAGGTAAGAAAAGGTAGAAATAAAGGGGTAAAATATTTACAGCAGACAAGGGGATTGTGTGCGTGTGTGTGTGAGAGAGACTGTGTGTGTGAGTGTGTGTGTGTGTGTGTGTGGTGTGTGTGAGACTGTGTATGTGTGTGAGACTGTGTGTGCGCTTGCATGTGCGTGTGTGTGAGAGAGACTGTGTGTGTGTGTGTGTGTGTGTGTGTGTGAGTGACTGTGTGTGTGTGAGAGAGACTGTGTGTGTGTGTGTGTGTGTGTGTGTGTGTGCGTGTGTGAGTGACTGTGTGTATGTGAGAGAGACTGTGTGTGTGTGTGTGTGTGTGTAGTGACTGTGTGCGTGTGAGAGAGACTGTGTGTGTGTGTGTGTGAGTGACTGTGTGCGTGTGAGAGAGAATGTGTGTGTGTGCGTGCGTGTGAGAGATACTGTGTTTGTGTGTGTGAGTGACTATGTGCGTGTGAGAGAGACTGTGTGTGTGTGTGTGTGAGTGACTGTGTGCGTGTGTGTGCGTGCGTGTGTACGCTTCATCCTCCGGTGCTGGTTGTGCAGATTTATTTCTGCTGCGTGTGTGTTTCGGTGCATTTGCAGTCATTAGCTCTGAGTTGTGATGTCTGCGTGTGAAGGATGGACTGTGACAGCTCTTGCTCACCATGTTATCAGGTTACAGTATGACCGTCAGCCCCCCTCACTGTTCCTAATGCGAACACTTCAGTCCGGCACTGTACAGTTGATCACATTTACACCCTGGAGACTCGCCCCACATACTGCACCCTGCACCCTACATACTACACCCTACACCCTTCATTTTGCACCCTACACGCTACCTACCTGCCAACACTATGGTCAGTCGTAACCTGGACCAGCCCTGGCATTATCCTAGTCCCCATAGCAAATTATGGGGCCCGTCCACACACAGTGGGACACCCCCCCCCCCCACCACCATGGTACACATGTCTGCCACCCCCCACCCCTCCTCCCCAACTTCACTTGGGATTTTCGAATAAACAGCACAGAGGTAGTGTGCCATATATTTAATTAACCTTTAAAGGTGAAAGTTCATCTCAGAAACATACAGCTACACACCAATGGGAGATGTGGAAATGAGGCCACTCACGTAAGTGCACACACATTTTTGACCTTATCTCTGTAAGAGTATGCATACTCTGTCCTTATCTTGGTAGCTCAATGAGAGTATGCATATTCTGACATTATCACTGTAAGACTATGCATACTCTGTACTTATCTCAGTTGCTCAATGAGAGTATGCATACTCTGTCCTTACCTCTGTAAGTGTATGCACGTTTCTGACCTTATCTATGTAAGAGTATGCATACTCTGTCCTTATCTCGGTAGCTCAATGAGAGCATGCATACTCTGACCTTATCTCTGTAAGAGTATGCATGTTTCTGACCTTATCTCTATAAGAGTATGCATACTCTGTCCTTATTTTGGTAGCTCAATGACAGTATGCACACTCTGACCTTATCTCTGTAGTGCAGTGAGAGTATGTATACTCTGTCCTTATCTCGGTAGCTCAATGAGACTATGCATACTCTGACCTTATCTCTGTAGTACAGTGGGAGTATTCATACTCTGACCTTATCTCTGTAGCTCAATGAGAGTATGCATACAGTGCTCTGAACGTATCTCTGTAAGAGTATGCATACTCTGTCCTTACCTCTGTAGCTCAATGAGAGTATGCATACTCTGACCTTTTCTCTGTAGTACAGTGAGAGTAAGTGTACAGTAATAGAAGATGTCCTCCCATAGCACAGTAAAAGAGTATGTCCACTTACCATATCTCCATAGTACAGTAAGACTAGGCCTATGATCAGTGTACACACATACTGTATTACAGAGATAAGTTTGTCCTCTTACTCTTACTGTGCTGTTGAGATAAGTTTAGCATACACCTCCTCTTATTGTGCTACAAACATAAGGTCAGTGTGTGTGCACTATTACTGTACTGCAGAGATATGGTCAGTGTATGTGAATGTGTGTGTGTGTGTTCTCTTGCTGTTCCTCTGAAATCGAGGCAGCCAGTAACAGCACTGTCTAAGCCAAGCCTGGCATCTATTAGAACTCCTCCTTGCTGTTGCACTCTGGGTAATTTCTACTTTCCCTTTTTGCCGGTAACCGTTGCAAAGGAGTGACTTGCCTTGTGAATTAATGTTAAGCTGAACTGGCTCATGTCTTCCAGGGCTGGTGACCTGATTGCGCTTGTTCTGTAAAATGATTCTGATTTATTGATTAATTATTTTTGCTAATAATAATAATAATAATAATAAATAGTAATAATTCTAGGGCTGTACTGAAAAATTCAAATTGGCATTTAACTGTGAAATTCAACTGTACTGAAAAATTCAAATTGGCATTCGATTGTGAAATTCAACATTCAATTATTGGGATGGGATCTGCTCAGTTGCAGTTTTAAGAATATTGATACTCTAATGCAATAAAATTAGTTGTTAAAACGGCCTGCTTTTTATGATCATACAACTTAAAACTATTTTGCCAATGAACACGTTTTTACTTTTTGAATTTAAATACCTGAAGCCTAATTGTGCCCTCAATCAAGGCACCGTCAGTCCGCACATATGCTATGAATAACATTTATGACTCGTGGTTCTCAGTCCTGGACACAGAGAGAAACATAAATCCCTGGTTTGGAAGAGTCTTAAGCTTACCGACGATGGTAAGAAAGCAGAGTGTTAGATATGCAACATCAAACTTGTATGTCGTCAACAACAAAGTTAGGAACTCGTCTGAAAAGTGTACTGTATTTTTTTAATTTGCTGGGTGGCTAGCTTGGCGAAGTAAGGTGTGCAGTCGGTAACGTTAGCTACGTGTGGTTTAGCCTGCTGCGCGTCTGTTCAGTGCGTGTTGTGTGTGAATGTTTAGGGGCATCCTCAGCTATGGTCCTCAGCTATGCCAAGGTTCTGCTGACACCGTCAAAAAGTCGGCAAACTCTGGAGCGGATGATGAAATCTCCGCTGCCTAAAATGGGGGGAAAAAAACGAAACGACACATGAGATTTATTGCGATGGTCGTGGGATCGGTGAACACTGTGTTCCGTGAAAGCTGTAGGCCGTTGCTAGGTGCAATCGGGCCCAGCCGGGGGTCCACGGTTCGCGGTTGAGACGGACCGGCCGGAGCACACGCCGAAGTCGAGAGAAATGTCGGCTTCGCCGCAGACGTGCGGACGTCTCTGCCGGACGGAAGCCCGCACGGTGACCGCTGCCCCACCTGATTTACGCGAGACCGGAGACCTTCGAGAGCCGTGTGGGCCCCGAAGCAAAAAAGCGATGCCGGAAAAAAAAGTCACGGGGGGTGCGGAAACGTCACACGGAGACACGGAGGGCGGAATTCGGGAAAGGGTCGCAGCGTCACATGACCGCGCCGCAGACGTGTGGTCTGTCGTGCAGGTCTGCGCCGCGCTCAGGACGGACGTGGGGAGCAATGAGTGAACGGTGTGAGGTGTGTACGCTCTCAAGAAAAAAAGAGGCTTGTCTACGTAGAAGAACCGTTTTTAAAAAAAGAAATGCTTTACAGAACCCTTCAAGGTAGGTGTAAAAAAAAGTGCGAAAGCTCCCAGATTGAGCCGTTTTGCCTGACAGAGAACCCTCGAAACTCTGCGGAGATACAGTGGAGCCTTTGGAACCCTTTCTTCTGAGAGTGTAGGGCATACGCTGCCATTGTGAGTCCATTGCAGCCGTCAAACACGACCCTGTGTTGACGCTTTGACTTTAACCCTTTGACGAGTAGGTTATTTTTAGAATGTTTTTTTTCAAAATTCTGAGTCGTGTTCTAGAACTCCGTTGCTTTCAGTCACCAGCAGCGATTGTGACATCAGCATTAGAATTGTTGTTCCGTTAAGAACATCGCATTCTCACCGCATATTTGTGATCTCACGCCTTGATTGGGTTACGAAAAGCACCAAGGCCATGGCAGTGCTCCAGAACGAGCGAAAACAACGAAATGTACCACAACATGAACCAATTCAAGATGTACCAACCTGGGGAAATTCCACCCAGGGTTTGTTCAGACTCTAGCCTCACCAAAGAGAGCAGATCGCACCCTTGGTCTGACGCATGAACAGTGGGATTTTGGCTGAAGAGAGCTCCATTCTGAAGCCACGCGCACTGAACTGCTGTCAGAAGAGGGCAATGCTTCGTTATCAGCAGTTGTCCCAATGCGTATGAACACGAAACAACATCATCTCACCCTAGAACGGTATTAAACTCCTTCTACCAGGGCAAATCAGAAACTAGTTGAAGAGATTGACCAGTGATTTCACCTGACACCGTTAGACATGGCCAGTGTTCACGTTCTGGGTTGCCTAGTCGATCCCCAGGTTTACACATTTTGAAATTTTTTGAGAATGGCCAGAAAGATGAGGTCTGCACAAAGCTTGTCGAGCTAACCAGGCATTTATGGGGCGACATAGCTCAGGAGGTAAGACTGATTGTCTGGCAGTCGGAGGGTTGCCGGTTCAAACCCCGCCCTGGGCGTGTCAAAGTGTCCTTGAGCAAGACACCTAACCCCTAACTGCTCTGGCGAATGAGAGGCATCAATTGTAAAGCGCTTTGGATAAAAGCGCTATATAAATGCAGTCCATTTACCATTTAACGGATCTAGACCAGTGGTGACCAATCCTGTTCCTGGAGATCTACCATCCTGTATGTTCTCACTCCAACTCCAGCAAAGTGCACCTAACTCAACAGCTAGAGATATGCTGAGCTGCGAAAATCGTAGAGTCAGGTGTGCCAAATTATCGCTGAAATGAAGACCTACAGGATGGTAGCTCCCCAGGAACAGGGCTGGGTACCACCGATCTAGACAATAAGACGGAGGCACAGCTCCCCTGCAACATCCGGAAAGTTCCGCACAAGAAGCCGGGCGCTCAGGGGAGGGAGCCACTGCCACAGCCAATGAGACGAAGAGGGCGGGCAAGCAGAGGGACAGGGACACGGGGCTCTACAGCACACCCATTTTAGGAGCATTCACTCCCGGAAAACTGACGTGTGCTAAGTTGTAAAATAATTTAGGAGGACTTCTAGTAACTGGGATGCATTAGTGTACTCCTAAATTTTTCAACGTAGGAAAAAATAAAATGTTAGCGTAGAGCTCCCGGGACATGGAGATGCTCTTAAGTTTATAGAGGAGGATGATGGGGGATGGGAGGAGCAAAACTGTGGAGGTCGGATGTCAAGTTTTAAAACTTGCTGTCTTCAGGAGCAAAAAAAAGTTCCCATTCAGCCTAGATAAATCACAGTAAAGATTTATTTGCAACTATTAGTATGATCTCCCAATATTTTACAGTCCGCCACGGGACGTCCCACTAATTTGCACGGTTGAAGGAATGACACCTAAAACTAGGCCTACATTTATCCAGGATTTTACAGGGTGTGCTATTGCAAACAGGAGGCTTTTTTTTTTTTTTTTTTACACGAATGGTTCTATGTCACTGCAGAACTTTCACAAAATGTGGCCCTTGGTATTTTACAAAACAAAAGTTCTGACCTGGAATTGCAAGAAAAAAAAAAGAAAAAAGAAAATCAAGCTGGTCCTACTGCACAGCATCTCCGGGTTTCACGTTTTTGGCTTCTGGCTCGGTCAAGTTTGCCATTTCGCTGCCCTCTCACGGGACTGCCTATTGATCCGAACACAACGGGCTCAGGACTAGCCTTTAACAGCCGTAGCATTATTAAAGTATATATTTTGCAGTTGTGGTAATTTTCACAGTAACGTTTTGTACACACACGTGCATTCATAACATTTCAAACAGTCTCGCTGAATTTCTACCAAAAAGTTTTTTTTTTAGAGTGCAACATAGTCTTGGGCTGTGGCTCAAAGATATGGCCATCTTAAGTTTTTTTTTTTAATCATCCGTGACAGCATTATTCATACGTTCTTTGCCTTATATATACATGTACGTATTCATATATTTATATTTCCAGTGTTGAAATTATATACTGAGGGGCAGATTCACGAAGGAAACAGTCGCAGCGCAAAAAGCATTCGCCGTACTGCAGCTCTGTTGCGGTCGCTGGTCCCGACACATTAGCAAGCAGTTTACCAACGCAGGTCCTAATTACATAATCAGCAAAATGAAAGGCCCTCATTCACAATTTTGCGGTGGAAGACGCACATAAAAAGGGTTCCAAAACACAATGGCGTGCTTACGCGTATAGCTTACGAGGCACCAAGCAATGGGTAGGGAGCAACAAGGGACTAGTAGCGAGGAAACCAAAAGAAAAACGAAATAATCTTATCGCATTACAGATCTGGAAACAGAGGCGATGGTCTATGAGCTGTTATAACTGAAAATAAGATCAAATTAAATTACATTTTTTGTACAATAGTCAGGTATACATAAATACAATATCTGGAGTCATAATGTCACTGCACAAGTTTCATTGCATTTGAGTTACAGAACATGTATTTTTTCCCCCTTTAAAACTCAAACCCTCGATAGGGCCCTACACCAGCCATTTTAAAGGCAGCAGGTGATTCGCAGAAACTTCTGTATGTATCTAAAATGTCCTTCATCGTACACAAAAAAACCGGGCCATTCAAAAATGTACAACACTAAATCTGGAATAAAATATCGAAAAACCCCAAAATGCAAACCTGTCCCTTCAAGCGTAGCCTCACCATACCCGGCAGGGAACTTGATGTTTTGGTGCATGGCTCAAGTTCCTCTTTTATATCCTCTTGTAGTGTGATTATTGCGTGGCTTCTCAAACCTTTATTACTTGATGTTGCTGTCTGATGTTCGGTTACCTGAAAGATCTTAAATCTTGGACAGACGATCCTCTCTTGTCTTGTTCTTTTTTGCCTTTGTCCTTTGTCCTCTGTTTTTTTTTTTTTTTCTTGGCTGTGGCTGCTGCCATGTCTGGTGGCGAAAACTCCTTATTAACATACTTTTTATAGAACGTGAGCGAGGCTATATCAGTGCTCGGCAAATTACTGCTCCTTTTCAAGAGTTCTTAAAATTGACACGCAAAAAGAAGGGAGTCACGATTCAGGCACGCGTTAGTAAATCAGACGGAATGCTTAATTGAGCTAATTTGCAAAATCTCTACCGCGTTTTTACCAGATTCACCACAGGTATGCATGTGGATGAACAGATTTAACTGTGTATCAAAAAGGAAAGTTGCGGAGTGACGCAATCCTTGCAAAATCACATCCTAATACTGATTTTTTTTTTTTTTTTACCCACTGCGACTGTTGACTGTGTAACTGTGACGCAGTAGCTGTGACGCTGATATTGCAACCTGGTAGCTCCTTCATTTGCAATCTTAAAGCAGTCACAGTCGTTTAGTAAACTTGGCCCCAAAATACATTATGTGTGCAATACATTTACTTGTCTCCTCTCATTCAGAAAAACATAGGCCTAATTGAAACAAATTAATTGTTAAGATGTCCTAGTCTACTGCTCAATCCCAGCTTGAGTATTGACGTACTAGAGGTTTACATTGGAGCTGAGGTTGAGGGGAGCTAACGTTTGATCTGTCCTGAAATTCCCCAGGACATGAGACACATCCGCCATGTCATTACAACCAAGGAAAAAGTGTCCTTGTACTGTGAAAGCTTTTTTTATTATGTTCACAATGGGTATACAGCCACAAGGCTAACTATATAAAGGTCAGAGGTCAGCTCTCTTCATAAGAAATCTTTTGAGCGCAGATTTGGGTAGCATTTTTGCGGGGGGGGGGGTCGGTAGGTAAAATGGAGCCAAAACCATTGCCATGGGCACCACAGCACATTTCCGTATTTGAATCTAATTTATGTGAAATTGTGCTGAATATTTCAGCTTGGCCTTCATGCGCATTTCTGAGTTTCAGTGTGTGAGACCACAGATATGTGGAGGAGAATGTGTTGTAGATGAACGCTTGTGATCAGAAGGGAGAGAAAAAGTTTTTTTTTTTCAGCAGTCTGTGAATAAGCACATTGTGCAAACAGTGTGAAAAAAATGTCCACGCAGTGCTTATTTTTTCCTGGCGAAATTGCAAGTTCTGACAAAATGTGATTCCACATTTAGGGGTATTTTTGTCTTTTGTGGATGACCTGGGCCTGCCTTTCTTGATCTCTTGGAGCAGTGCTGTAAGAACAGGGCCCTGGCACTAACTCTAAATATAGCCACCAGCTTAAGTTTTGTGCACACACATTATTTGATTATATTGAAAGTCATAGGTTTGAGCTAATTTGTCGAACACCATGACGATTGTGAACAAAAGCTGGTGGACACAGGAACATAATTCTCCTTTGACAGATTGACCTAAAGTGTGTCATTCATCCTTCAACCTTAATCTGTCCTCATAACCTAGGCAACTAGAACCACTCACCTCATATACTCCATTCACACTGTATCATGACTAAATGCTCCATGCTGAAGACGGTGGTACAGGAATCTTGTAATTTCTTACTCCTGAAGGTAAAATCTGGCGAGATATTTAATGCTGTTTGTGTATTTAACGGTATGAAAGGCCATTAATGCGGAGCTGATAGTTCTACTGTAACACTGACACAGTATGTATTTATTATATCTCTGTGCAAGATTATATCAGTGTTTTTACAACTTCCTTTGCTGTAAAGTCCTGTGTCAAATGATATGCATGATTTAAAAAGAACTGAGAGAGAGAGAGAACGAGAGGGGGGGCAGGGAGACAGAGAGGGTAATGGGAGAGAGACAGAGAGAAGGGGGGGACAGGGATTGGGGGGGGGGGATGGAGTCAGATTTGACTGGAGCTTTAAACAAGAGCAAGGAAGAAGAGCATAGCCCATTTCCTCTGCTGTACTCAGATCAGTTCTGTTCACCTAAAGACCAGATTAATTTCAGTGCTGCTGTAGTCAGATCAGTACTGTTGACCTAAGGGGAAAAACAGATAGTTTAAGGCCATGAGATGATGTGTTTGTGTAGGGTCCTTTAAATGGTGCCTTTTTTTTCATTTTCCAGTTTATTTTTTCTTTTGTGTGGATTTTTAAAATTTTGAATATGTATTTTCTTTTTAGGTTTTGTGCATTTAAAAAAAAAAGACCCAGCAACGAAAATATCATTATCCATAATCAGAAATAACAAAGCTTAGTGGAGTGAATGACGCACAAACTTGCTTAAGGTCGGACTGTAAACATCAGCACAGCCCTGCGAGTGAACTCTGTTTGACGTGTGTGTGTGTGTGTGTGTGTGTGATTATCGGGGTCATCTGCTCAAAAATTAATCAAATCACAGAGGTCTCCTCAAGCACTCGGTCCCACAGGAGAGTCGGAGTAAGAGTGTGAATCTCCTGCGAGACGTGTAAAGTGTGTGTGTGTGCGTGTGTCTGTGTGTGAGTGTCTGCGTGTGTGGGACGGCCCATCGTACTAGTAAACCGCACCCTCTTCAGAAAAGGTCAAGACAGATTTTGTGACGCGATGTGACATCACTGCAGAGGATGCCGTTGTGAGGTCATTCACAAAGGTAGCAGAGATTATGACATCATCGCTGATGCCAGAGTGTAAAGAAAGAGTTGTGTTTCTCGGGTCTGGCCAGAAATGTCTTCGCGGTAAATTGCAGTGTGGTCGTATTGACCAGCGGTCAGAAACAAAGAAGCCCTTCTGCCAGCATTGATCAGCCAGCCCGACCACAGGTCGATATGCGTTTACTATGTAAAATTGTTGGTTCTCAGAGCTAGGCTAGTATTGAGTATCGACGATTTTTAAACGAAAGTATAATGTCTGTCTGCTCACTCAAGCAGGTTAGATACCGTACTGAAGGGCATGTGGATAGCAGCATACCCCTGGAACTGATAGAGAGAGAGAGCAAGTGAGAGAGAGAAAGGGGGGAGTAAGAGAGAAAGGAGAGGGGGAGAGTAGATGAGCAGTGCTTTTATAGAGTGCGTGGGGAGAAGAGACTGAGGGGGAAAGATAATTTTCTTAGCTTTTAAAAAAAAAGTCTGTTTCTATAGCAACCATCTAACCAGAAGCTTTTGGGGGGAGGGGGGGGTGGGGGGGACGGGTTATGTTCATGTGTGTGTTGGGGAGAGGGGGCGGGGCATTGTTACCATAGCAATGAACAAAAAATATAAGCACTTACAGAAACTTGTAATAAAAAATAAAAAAAAACATTTAAAAAAACAAGTGCACTACCATATATAAGGTGCTCACAAGCTCCACATTCCCCCAAAATATGAGTCGTTTTCTGTGTGAATCAGGATGAGACCTCATACTCACCCAATGTGTTAGGTGGCAGTTTCTGCTGACTAGTCCTAGGGCATTGTGACACTAAGCCTTCAGCTCCAAACCTCTGTTTAGCCTTCAGGGATCCCAATGTTTTTCCTGATGTTTTTCCCACCTGAATGCAGCCTGCGCTGGAATGATGAGAGAAGATGAGGAGTTTTCCGAAAAATTCCCGGGAACGTTCTAAATCTCCGGCATCTCGGAGATTCCCTCCAAGAAAAAACCTTTTTCTTTCTCTGCTAAAACGTCACTGTTGTGTCGTCTCGATGCACCCTGTGATCTCAGCTGGGCTTTGAAATACAGCTGCTAGATTGACTGGCAAAGGTTGCTTCCATGTAAAGTGTGCAAAAATGCATTACACATACAAATACAAATACAGTTCATAGCGGTGCTTGCTACAGGTGTAAAAATACGCATTTGAAATGGCTAGCTAACTGAAGTTATAAACTATAATAGCAGCAGTATGGCAGCAGTAGTAGCACCCATGTCTGTCTTGTAAACGGGGGGTTTGAAGCTAACCATTTAAATACACCAGTGACCACAAATATGTATGATCCCGGCACGATATGAATTAAGTGCTTGAAATGGGATTTTTACTGGATTTAATTGATCGGTTTGGGATTAGATTACACGTTGATATTTTTTTTCTTTTTTGGGGATAATCCAGCACATCCAATTTGCCTTTCAGTGGCTCCGTTGCTTCGGTAACAGGATGAGCTATTTCAAATCTCCATTTTCAGGTAAATTTTTCTGCTTAGCATTACATTACATTACAGGCATTTAGCAGAAATGTGACTTTTTACATAGCATTTGCATAGAATCCATTTATACTGCAGGAAATATACCGAAGCAATGCAGGTTAAGTGCAGTAAACGGGTCAAGGGTACAACCAGAGAATCGAACCTGCGACCTTCAGGTTACAAGGTTACAGCTCCTTACCCATTATAATATTCTGCTGTATAGACAAGTAGGCTTGTTGATCACGGAGTTTACTAATCATCAACTTGTTAATTTTGCACTGAGACGTAGCTGTCGGTATGTAGCTAAGCTAACAGCAAACGAATGGAGGAACGACGAAAATGAGCGTGACGCATGGAACGGGGATCTTACGCTCGTTGTACGTCACTCTGTAATAGTTAATGAAATGTAATGGGTTCTTGTACAGGTGCTCTGCCTTGCAGACAGAAATAGATACAAATTGTTTGTGAGCGTACTAGAAAGACAGTGATTCACAGGATAGTAAATCTGTGTTATATATTACACGTACAGCCGTGCAGTTAAACTTATTATATGACAGGTGTAGGAGATTTATAAATCTTTATTATATAGGCTAATACAGGTGTAGCAGATTAATAAATCTTGTGTCATATATCACAGGTATAGTAGATTAGTCATCTGTTTTTATATATTACAGATGCAGCAGGGTAGTAATGGTGTGTTATACATTACGTGTATAGCAGAGTATTAAAGCTGTGTTATATTACAGGTATAGCATGTGAGTAAAGGTGTGTTGTATACATGTATAGCAGGGTAGTAAAGCTGTGTCATATTACAGGTAGAGCAGTGCGATGGGGATCTGTTATTGCTTATTTTAGGTATAGCAGGGTACAAAGATGCGTTAAAATGGAGAATAGCATCGTATTAATGTTTCTCAATGACAATTCACATCAGTTGCTAGGTTACGAGGCAGTAACAATCACTTGGCAAATGCAATAGACAATAGTGGAGTATAGTGTGGCGAGAGAGAGAGAGAGAGAGAGAGAGAGAGAGACCAGACGGGTGAAGATATTGGCCCTCTTTATATTCATCATCTTTTTGTCTGTTCGGCTTTTCTCCTCTCTCCTTCCCTCCATCTCTCCCCAAGTATCCTTCCCTTGCAGTTACCATGGTGACCACATGCTACGTCTCCCCTTCCCTCTCTCGCATTCGTTTCAGTGTTACCATGGCGATAGCGCTCTCTCCCTCCCTGCTACCTGTTCATGTCTCTTTGTGTTTTACCCTCTGTCTGTCCTCCTCTCCCCCTTCTCTCCCTCCCTCCCTCCTTCCTCATCCCCCTCTCCATTTTACCTCTCCGCTATCAAATAAGTAACATCTGAATATGTCATTTATCTTCAAAGGGAGGGAGGGAGGGGCAGAGAGAAAGAGAGAGAGAGATTTTGGTTTAAGGAAAGGACGCAGCAAACAGAGGAAGGGAGGGATTTTGGTAATTTTCACAGACGATAGCTGTTGCTATGGTGATAGAACTTTCAGACAGAGTTAGCGGGTGAGAGGTATGGATGGAGGGAAATGGACAGAGAGAGGGAGATGGAAAGAGGGGGACAGAGAGCGGGAGAGAAAGAGAAGCAGACAATGAGGTAAACAAACGACCTCTGTTGTTTATATGTTCTGCACGTTACAATCTTTTGAAAGTGACATAAATGTATAAATTTAGCCTAATGCAACGTTAACTGGAGGTGGTGACCCAGGGTTTGGAAGAAGGAAAAGAAATACGTGAAATCACAACACCACGCCATTACCAGCCTATCAGTCTCACCTGCGGATTACCTGTCTACTCACAGTGCTGGGATTATTCACCCACTTATCTGTAGTCTAATCTCAGGTGGCCACCCTCACCCCAATCCCTGACAGGCTGTACAACTTCTACACAGCAGGATATAGCTTCAGCACACACACACACACACACACACACACACACGCCCGTACACAGACACACACACACATACACACTTGCCCATGCATAACCATACATATACACACACACACACACACGTACGCACGCACGCACGTACACACACACCCCACACACGCATACACACATACACACTCGCCCATGCATAAACATACATACACACACACACACACACGTACGCACGCACGCACGTACACACACACCCCATACACGCATACACACATACACATAAGATACATATATACACACACGCACAAACAACAACATGTAATCATAAACATGTATGTGTGCACACAATCACACACAAATGCACATTCACATGCATACATATACACACACAAAGGCACACACACAAATACACAGACACAAACATACACACACATCCACACGCAAACATACATATACACTGCATGGCCAAAAGTATGTAGACACCGGACATCCAACATCTCATCCAAAATGATGGGAATTAATATGGAGTTGGTCCACCCTTTGCTGCTATAACAACCTCCACTCTTCTGGGAAGGCTTTATAATAGATGTTGGAGCATTGCTACAGGGATTTGCTTCTATTCAGCCAGAAGAGCATTAGTGAGGACGGGCACTGATTGGGTGATTAGGCCTGGCTCACAGTTGGCTATCCAGTTGATCCCAAAGGTGTTGGATGGGGTTGAGGTCAGGGCTCTGTGCAGGCTGATCAAGTTCTTCCACATTGTTCTCGACAAAACCATTTCTATATGGACCTTGCCATGTGCCTGGGGGCATTGTCATGCTGAAACAGGAAAGGGCCTTCCCTAAAACGTTGGGGAAGCACAGAATTGTCTAGAATGTGATTGAATGCTAGCATTAAGATTTGCCTTCACTGGAATTAAGGGGCCTACCCCAAACCATGGAAAACAGCCCCAGACCAAGGGGTGTCCAGATACTTTTGGTCATATAATGTCTACACACGCACACACACATACACTAAGAAATGGCCATACTCATATTGTGGATATTTATATGAATACTTGCCTGTTGCTGCTATGACAACACACTTTGCCATGCTAATAAAGTACCTTTTGAATTTTAATGTTAACTTGAATTGAGAGAGAAAATTATTTTTAAAATGGCAAAGTTTATTCTTGTAACTTAACTATTTTTCTATTGAACTTTAAAATAGGATTCATTGTGCTAGGAATTACTGTACTTTTGAATGCTTGTGTGAACACGACTCAGAGAGAGAAAGATGGTTAATGCAGTATCTACAGTACATTAACATTGCATTGCGAGAGAATTAATACTGTACATATACATTATTGTGTTATTATTATTATTATTGTTGTTGTTGTCAGATGTAGCAGTAGTTATGGTAGTTGTGTATTTTTGTGTATTTTAATTCCAGTGCATTAATACTGTTTCCAGCTAGTGTGCATGTATTAATTATGATCAGGACAGCATCTGAGAGAGTGTTCATTTCACAAAGCCTCTGTGATGGACTTGTGTTACAGTGGGGAAAAAAACGAAGATGAGAGAGAGGGGGGGGAGGGAGGGAGAAGGGAATGAGAGTCAGACCGAGAGAGAGAGAGAGAGAGAGGTAGAGAGCTGGAGAGAGAGAGAGAAAGAGTTGTGGAGGAGAGTTCGGACCGAGAGAGAGAGAGAGGGGGAGAAGGAGAGGAGAAAGAGGAAATGCCTAGCATTCCATTAATGCTGACATAAAACCACTGAGAGAGGGAGGGAACGGGGAAAAAGAGAGGGAGGGAGGGAGCGAGGGAAAGAGAAACAGAGAGAGAGAGAGACAGAAAGAAAGAGGGAGATGGAAAGAGAGACAGAGAGCGAAAGAAAGAAAGAAAGGGAAAGAAAGAAAGGGAAAGAGGGGGAGAGGGCTGGAGAAGCCAAATGTGGAGGCTTGTGTAAGGGTTCTCTTAGTTTACCTCTGGGGGATAGAGTAGCACTTTATTCCCTCACTTGTGCGGACTCCTCCCCCGTACATGCATTAGATGTTGGGCAACAAACCTCCCACCACTCTCGGATAGCTGTATACATAAACAGAGCAAACGAGCCGTGTCCCGCTTATTACATTATATATTAATTTGCTCTAATCCAGCGCAGCTTACGGTATGGGAGAAGCAGGGGCGCGTTTGCCTGAGGTAACGGGGCTGTGAGCGGTAGGGCCACAACCAGGCTAACAAACAGTCCCAGACTAGCGAGTGAAGACGCGATATCGCTGACACGCTAGAGTGAGTTCGCTATGTTAAGTTCTAAAAAAAAAAAATAAAAAAAACATAGATAGTACATTAATAGCAATACAAGATAACCGAAACCCAACTGACACCTGAATTCCGAGTGCAGGGAGAGAGGAGCTCGCTGCACGCGGCCTAGCTCACACCCGGGACCGGGGGTTGCCAGATGTTTGGTTTTTCGACCAGAATGTCTGGTTTTCAAATTATTCGCACAGGTCTGGTGTGTGTGGTCCCGGGCCAGACAATGTAAGGTCCGGTCTGAGTAACCGATGGAAGAGTTTGGTAGTTTGCAGTGAATTTGCGTCGCATGTCAACGACTCCCCTGCTCAGATGTCAATGCCCCCTACCCCAAACCCCCATACCCCCCCCACCCCCACCCCTTTCAACCAACAGCTCCTGACGTTGTTTGCGATTATACTTCCAGCTGTGTACATTGTCCGGTTTTGACATTTGACATTAAAAATCTGGCAACCCTACTGGGACCTAAGGCATTTATCCCCCACGTACGGGGATAAACTAAATAGCAATAATTGCCATGGAAAAAATCTCAGTTTGTCCCATTGATTTATAAAAAGCGTTTGACTCTATTTGAACATCCAAGATTAAACTATTTTAAAGTTTTCACTCGTGAGCATAAATTCAGACCAGGCTGCAGTTTGAGTCCGGTATTGTTGAAAATCTACGCTCGTGAACTGGCCAGCGTTGGAGCTGTTGCCAGTGGATTCTGTGGACCTGATGCCAGAATAAAATTCTTTTTTTGTAGGCAGATGACCTGGTTCTGCTGTCGCCCACAGGACAGGGCTACAGTACAGCATGGCTATGCTGGGGGAATACTTTCTGGCTTGGGCCCTGGCAGTCACTGACCCTCCTCAGTCAGCTGGGACTGAATTTCACTACTCAGACAACCACTCACAATACAAACCACAACCAGCTTCAGACCAGCACTGGTACACTGATATTTGAGAAGAAATACACCCTAAAATATTGTTTTGAGCAGATAAACCTAACTAAGCTCCAAAAAAAAAAACTAAATTAGTAAAAAAAATCGTTTACAAAAGCGGAATGTCTCTCCACTGTCAGGGATCTAATTCTGAGTCAGCTCCTGACTAAATAAAGAATATGCTATCGCACCCTGGCACGCTGAAGCACGACAGCGCAAACCTGCGAGCCCAAGGAAGATGGGTGCTATCATCACACTTGGCTGGAGAGGTCATGTGATCACTGTGAAAGGGAGAGGTCATGTCATGTGATCACTGTGAGACAGGAGCACAGGGCGAGGGTGGGAGAGGGTGCGAGGGGCCAGGCGGTGAAACCTAGAAAGTAATGGGGAAACGGCCTCTACTGCACGTGCTTGAGGGCAAAGGTGCTTACTGCCCGTTGATTTTAGTGTAGAAATCCAAGGTGATTTAACAACCAAAGAAAACCTCAACGGTCCATTTTTTTGCAATCTGCTTTTTTCGTACGATACGCGAAACGGTCCTTAATCGAGTTTCAAAATGCCATCGGTGACGTTTTTTATTTTGCCTTCAGAATTTCGATGTTCCCAGTTCCAGTTTGACGGGAGCGCCGATGCTTTGCCCTCACTGTGCGCAGCACATCCAGGGCTTCGCAAGCTCAGCGGCTTGGAGTTCGCTGAAGGCGTGCTTCGTCTGTCTAGTTAAGTATGCACGTCTGTGGACAGGAGATGCCATGCAGAATTACCGAGACAGGGAGGGTCATCTGATCACTACGAGGCAGAAGTCTCCATGTGATCGGCGGAGAGGTACAAGTCACGTGATCACTGTGAAAAGGAGAGGTCATGTGATCGCTGTGAGTCATGAAGAGGTCGTGTGACAGTGGAGAGGTTGGCTGCATTTCTGTTTCAGTGGAATGCTGGCTTATAAGTGCTGGTCTGATTCATAGGCATCGCAGAATGGTTCCTACGAAAGGTGCCTTAATTTGGGCAATTTTGAGGCCGCGTCAGATGTCCTTTTTTGTAAGGCAATGCCACAAATACTTATGACATGACAGAGAAGAGTCATTTGTATTTGGTGTGGGTGTGGTCTGTGAGGGGTGTGGTTTGTGGTGGGGGGTGTGGTCTGAGAGCGGTGTGTTCAAACGCAGGCATGTTAAAAGATGGCATTTTTTTCGTCGTTAACGTGAGCCTGATTGGAGGTCACCTTAATGTGGGATTCTGCATTTTTCACATAAAAAAAAAAAAAAAAAGGAATAAGAAGAAGTGCTGTATTGTGAAAATGCAGGTACATTGGTTGTGTCATTCAATTGAGTTTGGAGCTTAGAGGCGTCTGTATTGATTGGGTGGGGGGGGAGGGAGGGCGGAAACCTGTGAAGATTTGTAAAATTCTCAGTGAATCATGCGGGAAGCAGATGGATTGACGTCGCTGGCGTGTGGCGGGTCCCGGGTACCCAAGCGCGCGCGGAGTACGGTGTCTTTCGGCCGCCCACGCAGCCGCGGCGGCGTCGGCCGACGCGCCCGAACCAAGCTGCTGGCTCTTCCCTTTTCGGCGGGGGCGCGGTAAATAAAGCGCCTGGTCCAAACTACTTCAAACGAGTGCTGGAAAACGGGCGGGAACAAAAATGTACTTTTTATCACGGTGCGAAACAACCTGTCGTGTGTCTTTAGTTGCAGACTGGTTGGCGTGGATGAGCTCAGCAATATACGATCGCTGTGGTGTGTTGAGCAAATTTTGGACGAGCGGTTACGTCTTTGAAGAGCAGGTTTTAAAAAAATTAATGTGTATTTTCTCAAAAGTCTAAGTCGGTGTTCTAGAACTACCTTTAGTTTCTAGAATTGTTCTGTCAATTAGCAGCAGTGATTGTTACATTAGTATTAGAATGTTCAGTTAACATTCTAATCAGATGTTTGTGATCTCACACCTTAAGCCTTGCTCATCCCATGCGTAGAAAAAATGAAAAATTAGTCAGTACATCCATCTAAAATGTATATAAGTTATGTGATGCATTGTGCCCGTATTTGTCATTCAGATTTTAAAACAGTGTTTTTAAAAAGTATTTATCCTATTGGTGCTCGGGATGTTTTGTTCACCAATGGTGTCATAAATTCTTAGAAATCCATTCTTTTGGTAAATGGAATGCATTTATATAGCGCTTTTATCCAACAATTGATGCCTCTCATTCGCCAGAGCAGTTAGGGGTTAGGTGTCTTGCTCAAGGACACTTCGACACGCCCAGGTAGGGGTCTGAACCGGCAACCCTCCGACTGCCAGACAATCGGTCTTACCTCCTGAGCTATGTCGCCCCTTTTCCCTCAAAAAGAATTTTGTGCAGCGAAGGCTGGAAAATTCAGACGGATCCTGACAGGGCCCTGGTGCACCGTACCATAGAGTGCGGAATTCAGGGCTCTCCATAGGAAAGGAACGACTTCCGATTGAACCCGCAGCTGCGAATCTGCAAAAGTGATACCTCGGCTTTCGCCGGCTAGTTGTCACCGTTGCTTTCCATTTTGGGCTGCTGTTGTCACAGTTCAGAATTAAAGGAGTGAGTTCTGTCGTGGTGCAGAACCATCACTAATTAGCAGAGTGCCGCTGGAGGTCATTTGCGGTGGGAGATGCTTAATAAAACTTTTTTTGTTGAACTCTGTTGCATGTCTGTTAAACTATTAATAATGTCAGTTTGTTTCAAATTCAGGTGAAACTGGCCAAAACACAGATATTTTCATTGGCCGGAGTTTTGGAAATGCAGATTTCTGGAAGCTGGTGGTGTTAACCACTGGTGTTGAGCATTCACTGTGTGTGTGTGTGTGTGTGTGTGCACGCTTGTGCTTGTGTCGGCGTGTGGGTAGAGGAGGCTGGCTAACTAATTAAATGTTGTTCCTTATTACAGATTTCGGGAGAGAGCAGACAGGGGAGGAGGGAGGGAGGAAGGGGAGGATTGTTTCGTTATTAGAACAGGATCGCGGTGGCGTGTAGCAGTGGACAGAGTGCTGGACTCTGCAGCTGGGGAATGTAATGACTCTAGCAGTAGTGCGGTCCTCAGGATGTTCTTACTCTCATTTACAAGGGAGGCTATATGGAAATGGGGGCGTTGACAGGTTAATGTCTGAAACTGGAATTCATACGCAGAATATGCTGTGAGAGCTCCGAGGAGGTCAAAGGTCAAGGAGGCCATGGACAGCAGGATCATGGAGAAGGGAAGGTGCAGCGGCAGATCTGTCTGTTTCAGTAGCTACTTCAAGCTGCTTTAGCCTGCTTCACTCTGTTTTAATCTGCTTTAGCCTGGTTCAGTCTGCTTCACTAGCTGCTTCAGTCTGCTTTAGTTTGGTTCACTCTGCTTCAGTCTGCTTCACAAGCTGTTTCAGTCTGCTTTAGCCTGGTTCGCTCTGCTTCAGTCTGTTTTAGTAGCTGCTTCAGTTTGCTTCAGCCTGGTTCACTCTGCTTCAGTCTGCTTCACTAGCTGCTTCACTCTGCTTCAGTCTGTTTTAGTAGCTGTTTCAATCTGCTTTAGCCTGGTTCGCTCTGCTTCAGTCTGCTTCACTAACTGCTTCAGTCTATTCTAGCCTGTTTTACTCACTGCTTCGGTTTGGTTCAGGTTGCTTCAGTCACTGCTTCACTCTGCTTCAGTCTGCTGGTTCTGCTTCAGTTTTCTTCAGCCTGGTTCACTCTGCTTCAGTCTGCTTCACTAGCTGCTTCACTCTGCTTCAGTCTGTTTTAGTAGCTGTTTCAATCCGCTTTAGCCTGGTTCGCCTGTTTTACGCACTGCTTCGGTTTGGTTCAGTTTGCTTCAGTCACTGCTTCACTCTGCTTCAGTCTGCTGGCTCTGCTTCACTCTGCTTCAGGCTGTTGTGCTTGTGCTTCCCTGTAAGGCTTCTGTTGCTGCTGCTGCTAATCCTATTCAGCCTGCTTGCGTTTGTTCCGCATTGTGCTTCTCAAAGGAGACACTGTGCACCGTGGCGGGGGGAGGGGGGGTTAGAGGGGACAGAGGGAAATAAAGATGATGATGATGATGATGATGGGGCTGTAGTCATTGAGGGGGAAAGAGAGTGAAAAGCCAAGATTGGAATGTATCTCGCCCACTCCCACTTACACACTTACATCTCCCACTAGGGAGAGAGAAACATGAATTCAGAATTCAGAAAAACCTGCCCATGCCCATGCAATAAAGATCTGGATCCAACACACACACACACACACACACACACACATGTTGACACAGAAATGCACACTCAGACACACACACACACACACATTTACACAGAAACACACACTCATGCACACACACACACATACACACATACACACACATAGACACATACACAGACTCACACGCGCACACACACACTCACAGGAACACACACACACACATTTACACAGAAACACACACACATATGGACACACACACACACTCACAGGAACACACACGGACTCACACACACCAACAGGAACACACACACACACATATGGACACACACATGCGGACTCAAACACACAGACACACACATGCAGATACACACAAGCACACACACATGCAGACACACAGACACACAAACATGCAGACTCACACACACACACATGCAGACTCACACACACACACACGCACAGACACACGCACAGACTTACACGCAAGACCTGCTTTCTGTGTGATGCTAATGCTAACAGGCATTTTCCATGTGCTTTACTGGACCTTCGCTGTTTACTCCTTTTAAGAGGCAATTAAAGATGCTGAAATTTCCAAATGAAGATGTGAATAAAACATGTTAAAAACAGATGGATTCTGTATTCAGAGTGCCGAGAGAGAGAGGGAAGGAGGGACGGAAAGAGGGATGAATAATTAAAGAAGGAGAAAAGGAAACAGGGAAATAAGAGGAAAATCAGAAATGAAATGAAATGTATAAAACAAGTAGTCAATTAGAGAGAGAGAGAGAGAGACAGTGTGTAAAGGGGAGGCAGATATAGCACTCTGTGTATGTATGTGTGTGTGTCTGCGCTTTTGTGTGAGTGAGGGTTTGAGATTGTGTGTATGAGAAAGAGGGATTGAGCTTTGAGCACATAGATATGCGTGAGAAAGGCACACATGCGTGTGTGTATTGCGTGTGTATGTATGGATGTGATTGTATGTGTATGCCTGTGTGTGCATGTCGGAGAGAGAATTCAAGCATGTGTGTGTTTTTGTCTGTGAGTCAGCAAACACACACCACTTCTCAACAACTCCACTGGACTCAACTCCTAGTTCTACTGTTTCTCTATATGAGCAGTTCCTGTTAATGCTGTTGCCCTGTGTGGGCATTTCCTGTTAATGCTGTTGCCCTGTGTGGATACTTCCTGTTAATGCTGTTGCCCTGTGTGGGTACTTCCTGTTAATACTGTTGCCCTGTGTGGCCTCTTCCTGTTAATGCTGTTGCCCTGTGTGAGTACTTCCTGTGAATATTGTTGCCCTGTCTGGGTACTTCCTGTTAATGCTGTTGCCCTGTGTGGGTACTTCTTGTTAATATTGTTGCCCTGTCTGGGTACTTCCTGTTAATGCTGTTGCCCTGTGTGGGTACTTCCTGTTAATATTGTTGCCCTGTCTGGGTACTTCCTGTTAATATGGGGTCTTACTGTTAGTGGGTGATTATATATAATGTTGTTCTCACCTTTCACACAGACACATGCAGTTTCTTCTCTCTCACACACACACACACACAGATGCAAACACACACATAAACACAGTCGATGTTGAAAGTGGAACAAGGAGTTGCCTGAAGGAAGAGGGATAAATGCTAAGACAGAGTGGGGGTGGGGGGTCAGGACACGGGCTCACACTAACACACACACTCTTACACACACACACACACACACCAGTACACACACAAACACACACACTCTCACACACACATACACACACAAACACACACACTCTCACACACACATACACACACAAACACACACATACATATACATGCATATGCACACACACTCACACTTGTATGCACACACGAACATACACGCACGCACTCTCTTTTGTGCATACATACTCTTATGTGTCAGTATGTGTATGTGCACATGGTTTTATAGTGTTGGGGGTTAAGGTGGGGGGTGAGAGAGGCGGTCAGTTCAAAAGCAGAGAGTCGGGGGGAGCCCGGGGGGGGGGGGGGGTTTAATGGGATAAATGAGAAATGACAGGTCACTGCTTTCCCCCCCCCACCAAGAGAAACAGAGAGAGAGCAAGAGAAGAGAATGGATGAAGGGATAGTGAGAGAGAGAGAGAGAGAGAGAGAGGGGGGGATAGAGGAAGAGGAGGGGGAGGAGAGAGAGGTATCCTGCAGGGTTAATTAAATCTCTGTTGTCTGTCAGAGCGGTGTGTTCTCCCGCTCTCTGAGTCTCTGAGGCTCCAGGGTGACAGCCATACTCTCTCTCTTTCTCTCTCTCTCTCTCTCTCTCTCTCTCTCTCTCTCTCTCTCCCTCTCTCGCTCGCTCCCCGTGTCGTCTTTGTCTCGCGCCCTTTCTTTCTCTTCTCCATTTTTCTTTCTTTGGCTCTCTCTCCCTCATTCTCTTCCTCCGTTTTGTCCCTCCCCCACCCCCCCCCCCCTTTCAGTGCCTGGGCTGCTCTGATTGGGCGTTAGCCTGTCACGTGACTGTGAAATAAGAGCTTGTTTCTCCTTCAGCGGGCCACTGGCTACAGAGAGATGCAGATGTGGAGACGGCATAGGAACAGTATAGAGTTAGTATAGGAGCAGTATACATGCAGAATAGGAGAAATATAGACAGTATAGAGAGTGCACAAGCATTATAAAGCAGTGTAGATACAGTATAGTGTTGGTGTACAAGTAGCAAAGAGAATAGGATATACTTTACTCATCTTGAAAATTTTTTTTTTTTTTTTAAGTTCTTTAGCAGTATGCTGGCTTACTGTTAGTGTTCTAACTGTCTGTGTTATATTTACTTACGTTGTTTCTTCTCTAGTCACCGATTTAGCCAACTTTGTACTGTGCCATGAACAACGGTGGGCTAGCGAGCTAGCTGTACTGATTTGGCGGTACAGTAAAAACCCAGCAGCTATGAGTCAGTCTTTGCTTTGACATGGGTACAGTCAGAAAAACAGACGTTACTGCTGGAATTTCAGGCAGAGTTGCTATAGTTACGGCCACAACACAATACTATCGTGTCATTGTTGTTCTTTGTCCAAGAAGCTAACAAGTTGCACGTGTTTTCCAATTGCTTATTCTCTTTTAAGTGGATTAAGTGATTCAGTGTTCTTTCTTTTATTAAATTGGGGCAGATATGATGTGTGAATAAATACTGCATAAGGTCATATTCCCATTTGTTTTGTTTTTTTAAGAACTTTTTTTTTTTGCAAAAGTTTTTTAAAGACTTCGTATTTGACTTATTGCGACTGTACTTTTTTACTACTGCTAGCACAGTGGTGTAGCCCGGCTCATTTGCTTGTGAAGCACCGTAAAGGTGCTGTAAAGTGAAGGTCGTGTAGTAGGTTACCGTGGTGACGCTACCCTCAATTAACATAAGGCCCGAGATCAAATCCCACCTGGGACTCGGGCGAATCTCTAACTCGTCACACCCGCATCGTTTAAAATGTGTATTTAGTGGTATAGCCGTTGTACCCTAGGCCTAACCCTAAGCTCTTGTGATTTATCAAGGCTGGCTGCTAATGTTTAAAAGATGACTGTGTGTTTTACCAGCAGGGAAAGCAAGCCTTAACTTTGGATAAGACACAAGAGCGCTGACCGGTAGCACTGTTGTTGGAAAGAGAAACCCTTGACATCCGAGGTTAGGAATTTAAATGTAGGGAGGAATTTGTAGCCGAAACGTCCCTCTTGAAAGATGCCCTGAGGGGAAAACCTTATGAAAAAAAAAAAATGGCTCCCGGGTTATGCAATCCTGTCTGTGCTGGACGAGATAAAAGATGACCTGAAACCGCACAAACTGGCCCTTCCTCCTCGCTGCGTCTCTCTGCCTCTGGCCTGCCGTGGAGCTGCGATCGGCTTTCAGCTGCACTGTCCAGCGATTTGAACTGGTTACGACGTGCTCAAGAAAAAATGTTAGTCATGGTGGTAATATTTAAATTAAGCTATTAAGCCATCCACCTGATTGTGTCTGGCAGACATGAGGTGGTGGCCATGTTTTATTTTGTGTACTCATTTCCTAGCTGGTTTGTAAGGTGGCTGCATCTATTGTCTCCACATTGGCGCTGTTGTACTGTACGCTAGCATTCTGGCGCACTCAAACTGTTATAAATGGTCTCATGCATGATTTCTGAGCGTTTGTTCGTATCCTCCGTACAATCTCATGTCCTTCTGATCTGGAAAAATGACCGAAATTGGACAGTGACCTGCGCCTGAAGTAGGAGCTGATTGTGTTGTGGGAAAGGGGGCAGATTCTCTGGACGTTATTCTGGAAGAATCTGCACGCCTGACGCACGGCTGCAGTGTTCTCGGAGAGAGACTGCCTTGTTGTGCAGGACCAGGTCGAGGTTCCTAGCAGACTAAGGGGTTGAGACTGTGGCTCTCCAGAGTTCGAACGCTCATAACAGGGAGAGGCTGGGAACTACAGCATCTCAGGTTTCGCCATGTTGAGCTGAAGGCACTGGGTTTGCCGTCCAGTTTGAGATGTGCCTTGCAGGCAAGCTGAGGAAATAAAACACGTCATCGGCGCAGCAGTGCTAAGATAGCCCAGGGGAGGAAACAACGGAACCGTGACACTTTGTATAGAGAGCAAAGAGGAGAGGACCAAGGACCGAGCCTTGGGGGACGCCTGCAGAGGTCACGAGGAAGCAGGCCAATTGAGAACTCTGCCTCAGGGTAGTCAGAAAAGACAGCGAGTGCCGGTGGCTAATCTACTAACTATAGCTGCATCACAACTGGTTGCCAGCTAACTCTCGGCTGGTAAATATACTGATAATAATGTTATGTGGACATATAGCGTCACATGTATAATGCCTCTGTGGTGTTGTGCATGTAAATTGCTGTAGTCCACACCTTGAATTCTCAGAATTCCCCGGCCTCGACCCTCTCCTAGTTCAATCTCGGGCTACGACACAACTTGGATCCCTTGATGCATAACCTTGCTGTTCTTGTCTGTTAGTGGTAACTAACCCTGCTTCTGGAGATCTACCATCCTGTAGGGTTTACCTGACTCTACTAATTAGCAGCTCAGCTGTTGAATGAAGGGTGTTTTGTTGGTGTTGGAGTGATAACCTACAGGACGGTAGTTCTCCAGGACCAGACTTGGTTGCTGCTGGTTTAAGCCATGAATACTAACATTTGGCCCTTGAATCCAAATCTGTCCTGGTTTTCCTTCCTCCCAGGTAATTAAATGAACAACTAGTGCTACTGATTGGCCAGACTGTCTTCACACCTGATTCCCAGGTAACGGGAGGTTGGAAAACCCAACACTTTGAGGCTCGTGATTTGAATAACAAGGGTGTAGGCTTTATATCAGGCTATGATATGCCTAACCAAGTTTATTGGCTGCGATAGATTACCCATTACCTCCCTGTTACCATGTAGCCAATCTTTAGGTATTGTCATCGGGCCAGCCCGGGGAGGATTAGGTCACCTTCTACACCCACGTACCTCCAGAGATTTCCCCACTGGGGGGTTTTTCATCACCATTGTTTGAGTGTTCTTCAGACTGTGGACTATTTTTTTACCTCCCTTTTTGGTTCTTGGGGGTTCAGGCTGAAGACTTACCCAGTATTCCTGTTCCCAGTAGGTGGGACAGCTCCCCAGATCATGTAGCCTAATAGAGGTAGAGACCCCCTGAGTTTTTAAATCCAGGCTCGATGCAGTGCTGGATGCTAACAGTCTCAGTGTGTATTGGTGGTGATGGTCTCGGTGTGTAAGTGTTTATGGTCTCAGTGTGTAACAGTGCAGACGGTCTCAGTTTGTAACAGTACTGATGGCTTCAGTGTGTAATGGTGCTGACGGTCTCAGTGTGTAACAGTGCTGCTGATGGTCTCAGTGTGTAACAGTGCTGCTGATGGTCTTAGTGTGTAACAGTGCTGCTGATGGCTTCAGTGTGTAATGGTGCTGACGGTCTCAGTGTGTAACAGTGCTGCTGATGGTCTCAGTGTGAATGGTGCTGACGGTCTCAGTGTGTAACAGTGCTGCTGATGGTCTCAGTGTGTAACAGTGCGATGTCTCAGTGTTAGCAGTGCTGCTGATGGTCTCAGTGTGTAACAGTGCTTATGTTCTCAGTGTGTAACAGTGCTGATGGTCTCTCTCAATGTGCAGATCGTTCAGTGTGTAGGAGTTCTAGTGGTCTCTCTTTGTACGTAAGGATGATTAAGTCCCCTCTCTCTCTCTGTCTCTCTGTCTGTCTCTCTCTCTGTCTGTTTGTCTCTCTCCCTCCCACCCTCTCTCTCTGTCTCTCTTTCTCTCTCTTCCCCCCTCTCTCTCTCTCTCTCTCTCTCTCAGTGTGGACGGCGAGGTTCTCCCAGGAGCCTGCGGACCAGTCTGTGGTGCTGGGGGAGAGGGCGGTCCTCTCCTGCGTGGTCTTTAACTACTCTGGCATCGTGCAGTGGACCAAGGATGGGCTGGCACTGGGCATCGGAGAGGATCTCCGCGGTAACGGCTCTGCACCCCCATCCACCCCCCCCCCCCCACCCCCCTCCCACCCAATACAGTACACTCACCCACTCAAACACACAGGCACATAGACAGGCGTACATGTACATACACACACACTCTCACACACAGACTTACACACATATAGGCACAGACATGCACATACGCATACGCATAACAATACACGTACAGGCAGACATACACACACAGATAGACACAGACATGCAGACATACAGGTGCATACCTGTGCGTGCACACAGACATACACACACACACACTCTAACACACAGACATACACACACACACACTCATACACAGACATACACATAGATAGACACAGACATGCAGACATACAGGTGCATACCTGTGTGCACACACAGACAGACACACACACACACACACACTCACACACAGACAGACACACACACACACACACACTCTCACACAGACATACACGCAGACACACTGGTGCATACATGTGCGCACACAGACAGACACGCATACACACAGATAGACAAAGACACGCGCAT
>NC_057940.1:5185338-5207838 GCF_018555375.3 Anguilla rostrata | reverse complement strand
ACATATGCTCAGACATACTCTGCACTCTCGCACACGCACACACACACACACACATACGCTCAGACACACTCTGCACTCTCACACACACAAACACACACACACACACACTGCACGCATATGCTCAGACATACTCTGCACTCTCGCACTCGCACACGCGCACACGCACACACTCACACACACACTCATGCGCACCCAAGCACACGTGCACACTCACACACACACACTCATGCGCAACCAAGCACACGTGCACACTACAGTGGAACGGACATTAAATCAATGTGTCGAAAGCAAAAAAAATGGAGGTTGTTTGCAACCTTGGAGGCTTCCAGGCCCGGTATAATCTGAAAGCTGCTGACAGAGTGAGCACAGGCTGTCCTCTCCGAGGAGCCAACTTTTGCCTGTGAAAAGTGGTCTCCATCAAGTCTGTGCTTTGTCAGAATATTTTTTTGATTAGTGTTTGATAGACGCTATATTTCACTGCCTTATAGCCCAGTTGGCTGGATTATGCTTTTTACCATCAATGTGGTTCTGCCTTCACCCTTTGAAGAGGAGGCTTTTTTGGAATGTTTTTTGTTAGTGTTCTAGAACTTCGCTGCTTCCACTTGCCATTAGTGATTGTTAGATCAGCATTAGAATGTTCAGTTAAGAACATTCTGATCACATATTTTTGTGATCTCACACCTGAAAAGTTTTAGTAAAGAAATACCTACTTTTCTGGGATCTGGACTTTTTTGGAAAGGCTATTTAAATGTAATGGCAGGGCCCAGTTCTGACAGTATTTCTCTCTCTCTCTCTCTTTCTCTCTCTCTCTCTCTCAGGAGGTCTTGGCAGACAGGAAGAGAGTGACGACGCGTAGCTTCCTTCCTGTCCTGCCTGTGGACACAGACACAGGCCGCAACTTCACCTGTGTCACCAGTAACCTGGCCATACCTACGGGCAAGCGCACCACAGTGTCTCTCAATGTGCACCGTGAGTACATGTGTGTGAGAAGGTGTGTGTGTGTGTGTGTGAGAGAGAGAATATTATGTATGTCTGTGGGAGGGTGTGTTTGTGTGCACGTGTATGTGTATGTAAGATACTAAATTTATATATGTGTATTTGTGTGTCTGTGTGTTGTAAATCTGTGTGAAAATGTTTATGTTTGTGTGAGAGTGCATGTATGAGTTTGTGTAAGAGAGACTGAATGTACGTTTGTGTAGGAAAGACTATGTGTGTGTGTGTGTGTGTGTGTGATAGAGATTGAGTGTGTGTGTGTGTGTGTGTGTGCGTGCATGAGAGTGTGTGAAAGAGACTGATGTCTCGTCCCCCCTCTCAGACCCCCCCACGGTGACACTGTCCATTGAGCCTCGCTCTGTGCTGGAGGGGGAGAGGGTCACCTTCACCTGCCAGGCCAACGCCAACCCCCCCATCATGGGCTACAGGTCAGCCACGCCCTCAACACTGCGTGCAGGCGTACTATTGGCTCCCACATATTGACCCCACATTTTGCTGCCATGTTGGATAAAATGGTTGATTGCCATTTTTGGCCATAGATGGTTTGGGAGATTTTGGTCCACATCTTTAAACCACAGAACATTTTTTGTTTCTTCTCGCCGTTTTTTAACTGGCAAGTTGAAGTTTCTATGTAAGGAAATATTTCCTTATATTCTTATTGACAAATTTAGCATATGTATAACTTTTGTTCTTTTTACATAACCCAAGTTGGTCTGTTATGCACTTAGATAAATTTATAATCCTCAATCAGATCCTTTTTTTGTGCCCTTTTACTAGACTTGAGGAAAAGAAGTATCTTTAGTCTTTCCTGATAACTTCAAGCCAGGAACTAATTTAGTTACTCCTCTTTGTACTTTTCAAGAGCTTCTATATTTTTCTTGTAGTGTAGGTGCCCATAACTGTGTGCCACACTCAAAGTATGGCCTGGAAAATGCATTTCCTAACACCAGCACAAGCTCCTTTTATATACGCACCATACATTTACCCACATATCCCAGCGCTAGTTGTACTGTTGTCTCTGCTGCACTTTGTATTGTACTGCATTGTACGGGGCCCAGGTCTGACAGCATCTGTCCACCAGAGCCAGGTTTTGGCAGTTGCCCGGCTGTTTGTGGGTGACGGCGGATCCAGGTCGTCTGCGTGAAACGGGAAGTTTGTTTCTTTGTCTCTCGGTGCCGACGAGCGCGTTTCTCGTCTCTCGCAGGTGGGCGAAGGGGGGCGTGCTGCTGGAGGGGGCGAGGGAGAGCGTCTTCGTGACGACGGCGGATCACTCCTTCTTCACGGAGCCCGTCTCCTGCCAGGTGTTCAACGCCGTGGGCAGCACCAACGTCAGCATCCTGGTGGATGTGCACTGTGAGTCCGTCCGTCTGTCTGTCTATCTGTCTCTCTCTCTCCCTCTCTCTGTCTCCCTCGCTCACTCTCACTTTCTCTCTCTCTTTCTCACTCTGTCTGTCTGTCTGTCATGAGGCAGTTGGTGAGTGGTTAGCTTGCAGAGATGTGCTTGAGAGTGAGCTCAGAGAACTGAAGATGTAGATGGTGAACATGTGTATGTGCTGTCAAATAGCATGTCTATGTGTATTGCATTGTCAAGTAAATGAAAAAATCTCTGTTAACCCCCCCCCCTCCCCTGCAGTTGGTCCAGTCCTAGTGGTGGAGCCCCGCCCCCTCACTGTAGACATAGATTCTGACGTCACACTCAACTGCAAGTGGGCTGGGAACCCCCCCCTCACCCTGACCTGGACCAAAAAGGGCTCTAACATGGTGAGCACCACCTAGCTGTGTGTGTGTGTGTCACCTGTGTGTGTGTGTGTCTCGCCTGTATGTGTCTTACCTGTGTGTGTGTGTCTCATTTGTGTCTGTGTCACCTGTGTGTGTGTCTCATTTGTGTGTGTCTCACCTGTGTGTATGACTCACCTGTGTCTCTTACCTGTGTGTGTGTGTCTCACCTGTGTGTGTCACATGTGTGTGTGATTCACTTGAGTGTGTCTCACCTGTGTGTATGACTCACCTGTGTGTCTTACCTGTGTGTGTGTGTGTCTCACCTGTGTGTGATTCACTTGAGTGTGTCTCACCTGTGTGTATGACTCACCTGTGTGTCTTACCTGTTTGTGGGTGTGTGTGTCTCACCTGTGCGTGTCACCTGAGTGTGTCTCACCTGTGTGTGATTCACCTGAGTGTGTCTCACCTGTGTGTATGACTCACCTGTGTGTCTTACCTGTGTGTGTGTGTCACCTGTGTGTGTGATTCACTTGAGTGTCTCACATGTATGTGTCTTACCTGTGTGTGTGTGTGTGTCACCTGTGTATGTCTCACCTGTGTGTGTCTCATTTGTGTGTCTTATCTTTGTGTCTGTGTCACCTGTGTGTGTGGTGTCTCACCTGTGTGTTTCTTACCTGTGTGTGTGTCTTATCTTTGTGTGTGTGCCACCTGTGTGTGTGACTCACCTGTGTGTGTGTCTCATTTGTGTGTGTGTCACCTGTATGTGTCACCTGTGTTTGTCTCACCTGTGCGTGTGTATCTCACCTGTGTGTCTCACCTGTGCGTGCGTCTCACCTGGGCAGGTACTCAGTAATAATAATCAGCTCTACCTGAAGTCGGTGAGCCAGGCGGACGCCGGTCAGTACGTGTGCAAAGCCATCGTCCCACGCATCGGCGTCGGGGAAACGGAGGTCACGCTCACCGTGAACGGTCAGTAAGGCAACCTCCTACCCTACCCTCTATCACCATAGTATTGCTTTAGTGTATTCCAGTACCATTGTTATACTAATCCATGGTGTTATACAGGGAGTGTTATAGTTAGCTGGTGATACTCGGATATAATCAGGGGTGGCAGTGTAGTATAGCGGTTAGGGAACTGGCCTTGTAATCAAAGAGTTGTACCCTTGAGCTTCAGTATCCATCCCAACTGGATAAAATTGATACCATGTAAGAATGTAAAAAAAAAAAACCAACTGAAAATAAAAAGAGTCGCTCTGAAGAAGAGTGTCTGGTAAATGCCGGTGATGATGATGTAAAAGCTGTGTTGTCCTCGTCTTAGGCCTTGTGCACACTCGCGGTTTTAGTTCCGAAACGTTTCGGAAAAGGTTTTAGCGGAGTTGGTTTTCTCTACCTTGACCCTGTCCGTACACATTTACTCGAATGCGTTCTGTGGTTTTTGGAAACGTCAGAACGCGATCCACGACAGCATAACATCGAGCGGCAGCGGGCAACGAGGGCTGTATCCGTTCTAGCTTTTCATGCCAACCTCTGGCTTTAACTGCACAATTAGCACTAAAATTTACGCCATCTGGCATTTTAGCTACATTTCGCGATCGGCGCGTGGATAACAGCCAAAAGGCTGTTTTTTGTGTCCCTATATGAAATGTTTTACTGTGATATAATCTACTGAGTGAGCCAGTGTTGGGGTACACGGCCAGTTAGCTCATTTAGCCAGGGTAACCGGTGGAAACAAGATCCTGCACACACACCCCGGCCCTCCAGAACCGAAATTGCCCACCCCTGATGTAGCAATATAATGTGATAATTAATGATAAAATTAATAAAAATGTTTTAACTGTGACATGATGCTACAGGTACAGGTTTTGAAAACCGATCCTGTACACATTTATTGTTGAAACCAGTTAAGGGTTTTTGAAAAGTGTTCGATCCTACCTTTGAGGGGTTTTGAATGAAAACGTCTTCTAAGACGTTTCCTGGTAGTGTGGATTTGACGGTTTTAAGGAGCCAAAACAGTTTTTTTGGAACTTATTTAGTGTGTCTGTGTACGAGGCCTTGGTGCGCAACATCGCCCCCCTCTGGTCAGTCGAGCACCTGCACCAGTGTACTCCTCAGTCAGAGGGGAAGGAACAGTGGCTGTCTGCGGTTCTGCAGCTAGCTCTGGGCTGTGATTGGCCAATCCGGGCAGGAAGGTGTTCATCGTTAATGCTGAGCATGTGTATGAGCCTTAGTGCACAACAGCGCCCCCATCTGGTCAGTGTGAGTGCCCCTCTCCAGTGTGCTCCTGAGTCACAGGGGAAAGAACAGTGGCTCTCTGCAGCTCTGCAGCTAGCTCTGGGCTGTGATTGGCCGGTCCGGGCAGGAAGGTGTTCATCGTTAATGCTGAGAGTGTTTCTCTTGGCAGGTCCGCCGATTATCTCCAGCGATTCGGTCCAGCACGCCGTCAGAGGGGAGAGAGGGGAGGTCAAATGCTACATCGCCAGCACCCCTCCCCCGGACAAGATCGTGAGTGTCCCCTACACTGTCATTATACTGCACCCTACACACTACCCATATACTGCACCCTAAACCCTACAAACTATCACTTTACTGCACCCTAAACCCTACACACTACCAGTCTACTGCACCCTATACCCTACAAACTATCACTGTACTACACCCTAAACCCTACACACTACCAGTCTACTGCGCCCTAATCTATACTACACCCTAACCCTAAACACTATCACTCTACTGCACCCTAAACCCTACTCACTATCACTGTACTACACCCTAAACCCTACACACTACCAGTCTACTGGACCCTAAAGCCTACTGCACCTTAACCCTACACACTACCACTCTACTGCACCCTAAACCCTACAAACTATCACTTTACTGCACCCTAAACCCTACACACTACCAGTCTACTGCACCATAATCTCTACTACACCCTAACCCTAAACACTATCATTCTACTGCACCCTAAACCCTACACACTACCACTCTACTGCACCCTAAACCCTACACACTATCACTCTACTGCACCCTAAACCCTACACAGTAAAAGTATACTGCACCCTAAACCCTACACACTACCAGTTTAATGTACCCTAAACCCTACACACTCACACTCTAATGCATCCTAAACCCTACGCACTCACACTCTAATGCTCCCTAAACCCTACACACTCACACTCTACTGCACCCTAAACCCTACACACTCACACTCTAATGCACCCTAAACCCTACACACTACCTGTTTAATGTACCCTAAACTCTACGCACTCACACTCTAATACACCCTGAACCCTACACACTATCACTCTGCTGCACCACACTAGCAGTCTACTGCACCCTGAACCTTGGGGTAGGGAGAGTGAGAGAGAGAGAGAGAGAGAGAGAGAGTCTGAGCTTCGTACGGAGTGGGTAAAAGCCGGGAGGACTGGAGTGATTGACAGGAAGGACCGCGCCGCGCCGGGCCGCGGCTGCTAGCGGCGACGCTTAGCCCCCCGGCCGCGGCCCGCGTGACGCTAACGCGGCGCGACCACGCGGGCTAGGGCCCCGCGCCGGGGCAAAAGGGGGGCGTTTATGAAATATGGAGCGCGGCGGGGCGGAGACCTCGTGAAAGGGAAGTGGAATTTTGTTTTCCCCCGCTCCCCTTATTCATAATCTTTTTTTTTTTTTTTTTTTTTTAGGTTAAAAGGTACATTAGCACAACATGTGGGTCTATGCATCTTTAATGCGTTCATATTTCATATTTAATAATACCGCCGCCTCGGTGGGTTTTTCAAGCGCGGAATCCTGCTGGAGTTTCGTTATTCTTGTACTCCTGTCCCAACACTGAGAGAGAGAGAGGGAGAGGGTGCGTAAAGGGGGGGGCGAGAGAGGCAGAGGGTGAAGAAACCTCCTCCAGTCACCCCCTCTGTAATACCACCTGTCCTGGGTCTGTCCCGGGCCTGTCCTGGGTCTGTCCCGGGCCTGTCCTGGGTCTGTCCAGGGCCTGTCCTGGGTCTGTCACGAGCCTGTCCTGGGTCTGTCCCAGGCCTGCCCTGGGTCTGTCACGAGCCTGTCCTGGGTCTGTCCCAAGTCTGTCCTGGGTCATTCCTGGGGCTTTCCCGAGTCTGTCCTGGGTCTGTTCTGGGGCTGTACCGGGTCTGTGCCCTGTACATCCACATTTCAGAAACAGTCACTGAGATTCCACACAGACCGCAGTGCGACTTTAGTTATGTGTGCTGTGTAGTAGGTGTGTGTGTGTAAACCTGTGTGTGTCTGTGTGTGTGTGTGTGTGGGCGTGGAAGGAGAACGTGTGGGAGAAGGGTACGCTGCTGGTGTGTGTGTGTGTGTGTGTGTGTGTGTAACCTGTGTATGTATGCACCTGTGCTGCAGGTGTGGGCGTGGAAGGAGAACGTGTGGGAGAAGGAGAAGGGCACGCTGCTGGAGAGGTACACGGTGGAGCAGAGCAAGCCGCACTCGCAGGGCGGAGCCGTGCTCTCCACCCTCACCATCAACAACGTGATGGAGTCCGACTTCCACTCGCCCTACAACTGCACCGCCTGGAACGCCTTCGGGCCCGGCACCATGATCATCACACTGGAGGAGACCGGTACGCCTCCGCCCCTCCCCTACACCCTTACGCCCCGATCCCGTACCTACACCCTTACACCCCTCCACCCCTATCCCGTACCTACACCCCTACGCCCCTATCCCGTACCTATACCCCTACACCCCTATCCCGTACCTATACCCCTACACCCCTACACCCCTATCCCGTACCTATACCCCTACACCCCTACACCCCTACACCCCTACACCCCTACACCCCTACACCCCTATCCTGTACCTATACCCCTACACCCCTATCCCGTACCTATACCCCTACACCCCTATCCCGTACCTACACCCCTACACCCCTATCCCGTACCTACACCCCTACACCCCTATCCCGTACCTATACCCCTACACCCTTACACCCCTATCCTGTACCTATACCCCTACACCCCTACACCCCTATCCCGTACCTACACCCCTCCACCCCTATCCCGTACCTATACCCCTACACTCCTACACCCCTATCCTGTACCTACACCCCTCCATCCCTACACCCCTATCCTGTACCTACACCCCTACACCCCTATCCCATCCCTACATCCCTATCCTGTACCTACACCCCTACACCCCTATCCTGTACCTACATCCCTACACCCCTATCCCGTACCTACACCCCTACACCCCTATCCTATACCTACACCCCTACACCCCTATCCTGTACCTACACCCCGACACCCCTATCCTGTACCTACACCCCTATCAAGTACCTACACCCCTACACCCCTATCCTATACCTACACCCCTACACCCCTATCCTCTACCTACACCCCTATCTCGTACTGATACCCCTACACCACTGCAACCCTATCCCACCCCTATACCCCTCCACCCCTACCCCGTACCTACTCCCCTACCCTGTCCAAACTCCACCTCTGGCCCATCCCAACCCATATCTACCTCACCCGAACAGTAATGTACACCTATGTTGTGTAAATCGCTCTGGATAAGAGCGTCTGCTAAATGTCTGTAATGTAATGTAATCTACCTCTTCTGTTCTTACCTGTTTCAGAATGTGAGGGTGTCAAACTTTTTAAGTGTCTGTGCTGCAGAGATTGTGTCAGTGGGGATTATGTACGTGTCTGTGTTGCAGATATTGTGTCAGTGGGGAGTATGTATTTGTCTGTGCTGCAGGGATTGTGTCAGTGTGGATTATGTTTGTGTCTGTGCTGCAGAGTTTGTGTCAATGGGGATTATGTATGTGTCTGTGCTGCAGAGATTGAGTCGATGGGGATTATGTATGTGTCTGTGCTGCGGAGTTTATGTCAGTGGGGATTATGTATGTGTCTGTGTTGCAGAGAATGTGCCGGTGGGGATTATCGCGGGCAGCACTGTGGGCTCCTCCATCCTCCTGCTGCTCTGTCTGCTGGCTCTGGCACTCTTCCTGTACCGCCAACGCAAAGGCAGTGAGTGCCCTGCACTATACACACTGTACACTATAATATACAGTACACACTACACTATTCACACTATACACACTGTACACTATAATATACAGTACACACTACACTATTCACACTATACACACTGTACACTATAATATACAGTACACCATACACTATTCACACTATACACACTGTACGCTATAATATACAGTACACACTACACTATTCACACTATACACACTGTACACTATAATATACAGTACACACTACACTATTCACACTATACACACTGTACACTATAATATACAGTACACACTACACTATTCACACTATACACACTGTACGCTATAATATACAGTACACACTACACTATTCACACTATACACACTGTACGCTATAATATACAGTACACACTACACTATTCACACTATACACACTGTACGCTATAATATACAGTACACAATACACTATTCACACTATACACACTGTACGCTATAATATACAGTACACACTACACTATTCACACTATACACTGTACGCTATAATATACAGTACACAATACATTACATGCACTGTACACTACATGCACTGTACACACTATACGGTACACTGTTTGCACTATACACTATACTATACACTGTACACTATTCACACTATATACTGCACACTATACACTATACGTTATTCACACTGTACACTATACACACTGTATACTGTACACTGCACTGTGAAAAAATCTTGTCAGCAAACATTAGCTAAGTTCAGTAAGGTTAAATAGCTAGAATGGCTCACTGCCAGCTCTTTGACCTGACAAGCTAGCTATAGTAGGCCTACTTTGTACTAGCTAGAGCTATAGGGAAGTCCACAAATTGATGGCTAGCTACATAGATAACGCAACAGAGAATTTGATGTTTTAACTACTAGGCCACAAGACGAAAACATTTAACCTCAGACATGTATGTCACTCTTGCATTTGAGTCCAGTAGTCCAACCAGCGTAGTGAGTAATAGATGATTAATAACAGTAACATGTTGCTGGGAAACACCCAGACACAACCTGCCTGCTTTTTGGAGTGATTGAATGTTTAGGAGAAACATATAGAACAAGACTTGGATTAGTAGTGTGATCTGATACTGGGAGGGATAAACTGACTGCTAAGAGTGTTGTCTGATGAACTGACTGTTAAAAGTGTGATCTTATTCTGGGCCGAACTGACTGTGAGGAGTGTGATCGGATACTGGGGTGACCTGACTGTTAAAAGTGTGATTGGGTGACTTCTTGAACTGACTTCTTGAGCAAGCACAATTTCCTGGACTGTCACCACTGAGCTGAGCTGTGGAAGAACCATGAGTCACCCGTGTGGGAAATTGCACAATCCCCCCAAAAACGGTCATTCCAAAAGAATGAATTGTCCTCACACTGCACGCCACTGTTCTTCATAGAGCAGCGACCGTGACTCTGTTGCTATGCTATGGCGTACATGGTAATATACACTGATATATTAATTGCAATTGTACTGCTAGGTCACCCACAATGCATTGCTTTACTAAGTCTTTATATGGCTTTTAATTCCGGAAATTAAAATTTGATTTGGTACACACACACACACAAAGCATAGTAAGCTCCGTAATGTTTGGGACAAAGATTTATAATATTTTTTCTTGATTTGGCTTCGTACTCCAGAATTTCTGAATTTGTAATCAAACTATTTGCATGTGGTTAACGTGCCCTCCCCATTTCAGGGCACCACGATGTTTTGGTCAAATGGCTTCACAGGTGTTTGTGATTAGTCGTGTGTTCAACTGCTTTCTGAGTGCAGGGATAAGAGAGCTTTCAGTATCGAGTCTTCATTCTGTAAACAAATACCCTTTCACAAAGGCTGAGAATCTGCACTTCAATCACACGTGAATTGCATGATTGTTAATGTAAAATTGTGGAGCACAGAGCCAAATCAACATTAAAAAAAAACAAAAAGCACATGTCTTTGTCCCAAACGTTATGGAGCTCGCGGTACATGGTTCATTGCTACGCACATGCATGCGCTGGACACGTGGGTAAGGAACTGGGCTTGTAACCGAAAGGTCGCAGGTTCGATTCCCGGATAAGGACACAGCCGTTGTACCCTTGAGCAAGGTACTTAACCGGAATTGCTTCAGCATATATCCAGCTGTATAAATGGATACAATGTAAAATGCTGTGTAAAAAGTTGTGTAAGTCGCTCTGGATAAGAGCGTCTGCTAAATGCCTGTAATGTAATGTAATGCGTTTCCAGGTCGACGGGGGGTGACCCTGGGGAAGCCGGACATCAAGGTGGAGACGGTCAACAAGGAGACGCACAACCTGGAGGACGACGCCTCCACCGTCTCCACGGCGACGCGCATGGTCAAGGCCATGTATTCTGTGAGTGTCCAACAAGGCAACGAGGTCTTGATGACTTGAGGCACCTGAGTACCGGCGGCTGAAATAACCCGTCTAACCCCGTCCCCTGAGCCTAACCGGGAAACCCCTCTGCTGAAATATCCATCCTGTTTCTAACGAGTGCTTTTCTTCTTGCTTAAGCCTGAAAGCTTTTCATTACAATAACTCTTTTCTTGGAGACAGAAATGAAGAGCTGATATCAATTGATTTCTGTCTCTCTTCCTCTCTCTTTCCTTCCTTCCTTCCTTTCTTCCTTCATTCCTTTGCCCCTCCATGTCTCCCCCTCTCCGTGTGTGCGTTTGTGCGTGTGTGTGTGTGGGTGGGCGCGCGTGAATGTGCTGGTGTGTATGTGTGTGTGTGTGTGTGTGTATGTCTGTGTGTGTGTTGTTGTCGTTTGATGGTTTAGTTTTTGCCCTCTCTTGTTCCCTGGCTCTCTCCGCACCTCACCCTAGGACGTAGCTCAAGCAGTCTCCGCCTTACACACTTTGACACACGCATGTTACTCACAGTTTACCCAGCCTCTACTCACACTTTACACACAGCATGCTCTACTCACAGTTTACACACAGCATGCTCTACTCACACTTTACACACATGAGCATGCTCTACTCACACTTTACACATACAAGCATGCTCTACTCACACTTTACACACAGCATGCTCTACTCACACTACACACATGAGCATGCTCTACTCACACTTTACACACAGCATGCTCTACTCACAGTTTACACACAGCATGCTCTACTCACACTTTACACATACAAGCATGCTCTACTCACACTTTACACACAGCATGCTCTACTCACAGTTCACACACAGCATGCTCTACTCACACTTTACACACACAAGAGCATGCCTTACTCACACTTTACACACACATGAGCATGCTCTACTAACACTTTACACACACGAGCATGCTGTACTCACACTTCACACACATGAGCATGCCTTACTCACACTTTACACACAGAATGAGCAAGCTCTACTCACACTTTACACACACGAGCATGCTCTACTCACACTTTACACACAGAATGAGCAAGCTCTACTCACACTTTACACACAGAATGCGCAAGCTCTACTCACACTACACACAAGCCTGCTCTACTCACACTTTACACACAGCATGCTCTACTCACACTTTACACACAGAATGAGCAGGCTCTACTCACACTTTACACACAGCATGCTGTACTCACACGTTAACACAGCATGAGCAAGCTCTACTCACACTATACACACAGCATGCTCTACTCACACTTTACACACAGAATACACACGCTGTACACTCAGATTCACCTTGCACACAGCCCACATGCATTTCTTATTTTTACGTGTATAACTGTGACGGTCTGTGATTGGTCTTTGCGCAGGACCCCACTAACGGCTACTACAATGTCCGTGCCACCACCCACGAAGACGCCCGGCCCTCCTCCCGCTCGATGCTCTACCCGGACTACCGAACGACCAACCCCGCGGGCACCGCGGGCGGGGCAGGGGGCGGGGCCGGGGTGGGAGCGAGCGCGGCGGCCGCCGGGGGCGGAGCCGGAGGCGGGGCGAGGGGGGGCTGCTTCGACCCCCGCCCCCCGTCCCGGCTGTCGCACAGCAGCTACGCCCAGTTCAACACCTTCACGCGGGCGGGGCAGCCCCAGCAGGCCCCGCCCAACCCCGCCGCTCAGACCGCCGAGTTCCCGGGGGACTGCGGCCTGCTGGATTCCTCCGCCCAGCTGGCCTACGACAGCTACGGCCCCACGCACTACCCCTACCGCCTGGGCTTCGCCCCGCCCATGGAGGGCGGCCCGTCCTACGAAATGTACGGGGCCGGGGCGGGGTCAGAGACTGTGCTGGGGAAGTACGGGACCTCCGCCCGTTTCTCCTACACCTCACCGCCCACCGACTACACCCACAGGCACACACAGAGAATGCAGACCCACGTGTGAGAGGCACCTACACACACACACACACGCACACACACACACACACACCCTATACACTATACATTATACACACACATACACACCCACAGGCACACACAGAGAATGCAGACCCACGTGTGAGAGGCACCTACACACACACACACACACCCTATACACTATACATTATACACACACACGCACACACCCCCTATACACTATACATTATACACACACATACACACCCACAGGCACACACAGAGAATGCAGGCCCACGTGTGAGAGGCACCTACACACACACACACACACACACACCCTATACACTATACATTATACACACACACGCACACACACACGCACACACCCCCTATACACTATACATTATACACACACATACATACCCACAGGCACACACAGAGAATGCAGACCCACGTGTGAGAGGCACCTACACACACACACACACACGCACACACACCCACAGGCACACACAGAGAATGCAGACCCACGTGTGAGAGGCGCACACACACACGCACGCACATACACACACATACACTCATGCACACACACGCACACACACACATACACAAACGCACATACACGCATGCACACACACGCACACACACCCTATACACTGTGCACTATACACACACGTACACTCACTGTACGCTACATATGATATGCACTACATACACTTAAGAACATGCATACGCATACGCGCACATACATGCATACACACGCTATAGACTACACACACACACCATACACTGTACACACATGTACACACACATGCCACACAAGCACTCGCACACACACACTGCATATCTACACACACACGCTGCATATCTCTACACACACGCACCCACACACTGCATATCTACATACACACACACACACCCACACACTGCATATCTACACACACACGCACTCACACACTGCATATCTACACACACACTCGCACACACACGCACCCACACACTGCACACCCTGAAAGCGAAAGTCACAATCAGGAAAGTTTAAAGAAGGACGTCAGTATCAATAACAGAGAGAGAAGATTGAATAAGTTTGGGGGAGAACGCATCCATCTCCTTCACGTTTCCTTTTTAAACTTCTCACCCTCTCTTTCTCTCCCTGACCCTCTTATTCCCTCCCTCCATATCTCTCACTCTCTCTCGCTCTTATTCTTCCCCTCGTTCCATCACACCTTCTCCCTCTATCTACCTCTCTCCCTCTCCTCTGCCCCTCCTCCTCTTTCTCTTGTTCCCTCTCTCCTCCTCCTCGTCTTCCTTTCCCCCGCTCTCTCCCTTTCTCTTTCTTCTTTCTCTCCTCTTTTACTTCCCTTGTAAATAAACCCAGTAGAGACAAATTTAAAGAGTGAAAATAAATAAATGTTTTTAATTATAATCTTCCCATGTAAAAAGTTATACAGTTGAAAGCACTATAGACACTCCATATCTCAATCCCTGCAACCTGCCACAGTCGAATCTCGCATGGAAACCAAGCCACACCCCCGAGCAACCAAACCACGCCCAGTCCATCCAGAGGAGGCCAGTTGAAAACTCTCGTGTAACAATTGTCCGCCGAAGACAAAAGTGCCAAGAACGAGCTGTCATTTTTCTTCATGCTGCATCACACTGGGTGTACACGTGTGAGGAGCCGTTTCTACACGCTACATGGTACATGGGGTTTGGAAGCCGTGTTCTGGTTTTAACCATAGTTACTCCGTGGTCTCTCTATGTGAGTTGGGGACTCCCAAAATTTGTACAGAAACCTGAATATTAGCGTACTTGTCTCTCTCACTTGCACAGTAGACTAGAAATTAGGTTTTTTCATGTTTATAAGTAAAACGGTTAAAAAAAATGACATTTAGAGGCATTTTTACAGTATTTTTATAAGGAGTTGTGGACCAAAGGTTCAAAGTTATGTGTGACATTTACTTCAGACTCAAAGAAGGAAGTAGATCTGAATCAGACTGAGGGAGAGAAGTCCCAGGATACACTTGGGCTGAGGGGCGGGGCTTGAGAGAACGCTCCAGAGGAGGACTTGCTCTTTACTTTTTCAAGCAGAGACCACGCCCCCTTGTCAGTGACTGACAGGTGTTAATGGCCGTGTGCCCTCAGCAGACTCCCTGATGGAAGAAGTGTTCATCGCTTTTCTTTGTTTTTTTTTTTTGTTTTGTTTTTTTAACGCTCTGTGCTTGTTTTTTTTTTTTTTTTTTAAACCCGAGGTATGAATAATTGGTTTTTTGAAGGCTAAAGGAATGTATGACCAGGCTACTGTATGTTACATACAGCTTTTTGTGAGAAGAGGGGCATAGATGGGAGGGGGAGGGGCATGTACCAAAAGGGGGAGGGGCTTGTGTTTGAGCTGATCACGTGATCATGTCAGAGTCAACAGCTGACGGCCATGCCGCTCTCGGTAAAGATGACTGACAGGAGGAAAAACCTCACGAACACAATGCATAACTGTATAAATACTGTGTGTGACCATAGGACCCTGTGTGACTGGTTGTTTTGTTCGTGATTATTATGTGTGACCACGTGATCGTTTCTGACCGTATGTGGCAGTATGCAACCGTGTCTGGCCATGGACTGTGACTGTGTGACATATGTATGGACGTGAGACCACATACATGACTGTGTGATTGGGTGACCCTATATTTGACCATATGCGTGACCATGTGGACTGTGTGTGACATATTCCACCACGTGTGACATTTTAAGACCATATGTATGCCTGTACTATGGTATGACAGTATGTGTGATCTTAGGCATCCAGGTACGTGACCATATGTATTACCGTGTGTATGTCAGTATGACGGTGTGTATGTCAGTATGACAGTGTGTATCTCAGTATTATCGTGTGTATGTCATTATGACAGTGTGTATGTCAGTATGACAGTGTGTGTGACGGTATGACAGTGTGTGTGACGGTGTGCATGTCAGTATGCCAGTGTGCTTGTCAGTATGACGGTGTGTATGTCAGTATGACGGTGTGTTTGTCAGTATGATTGTGTGTGTGACGGTGTGTATGTCAGTATGATGGTGTGTGTGACGGTGTGTCTGTCAGTATGACGATGTGTGTGACAGTATGACTGTGTGTGTGACAGTATGACAGTGTGTATGTCAGTATGACGGTGTGTGTGATGGTGTCTGTCAGTATCACGATGTGTATGACAGTATGACGGTGTGTGTGACAGTATGACGGTGTGTGTGATGGTGTCTGTCAGTATGACGATATGTATGACAGTATGCCTGTGTATGTGACAGTATGACGGTGTGTGTGATGGTGTCTGTCAGTATGACGATATGTATGACAGTATGCCTGTGTATGTGACAGTATGACGGTGTGTTTGTCAGTATGACGGTGTGTGTGACAGTATGACTGTGTGTGTGACAGTATGACGGTGTGTTTGTCAGTATGACGGTGTGTGTGACGGTGTGTATGTCAGTATGACTGTGTGTGTGACAGTATGACGATGTGTGTGACGGTGTGTATGTCAGTATGACTGTGTGTGTGACAGTATGACGGTGTGTGTGATGGTGTCTGTCAGTATGACGGTGTGTATGACAGTATGACGGTGTGTATGTCAGTATGACGGTGTGTGTGATGGTGTCTGTCAGTATGACGGTGAGTATGACGGTGTGTGTGATGGTGTCTGTCAGTATGACGGTGTGTATGACAGTATGACGGTGTGTTTGTCAGTATGACAGTGTGTTTGACAGTATGACGGTGTGTGTGATGGTGTCTGTCAGTATGATGGTGTGTATGACAGTATGACGGTGTGTTTGTCAGTATGACGGTGTGTTTGTTAGTATGACGGTGTGTGTGAGATGGTGTCTGTCAGTATGATGGTGTGTATGACAGTATGACGGTGTGTTTGTCAGTATGACGGTGTGTTTGTTAGTATGACGGTGTGTGTGATGGTGTCTGTCAGTATGACAGTGTGTATGACAGTATGACTGTGTGTGTGACAGTATGACGGTGTGTTTGTCAGTATGACGGTGTGTTTGTTAGTATGACGGTGTGCTTGACCGTATAGGTTCCTCAGACTGACCATGTAGCATCTTATCTTCTCTGCTTTCACTGCAGTTTTTCAGACAAAACTTGATTTTATCTTCCAGAGCTGACGCTTTTTTTTTTCTCCATGTGAACCCATGGATATGAGCTCCTGTAAAAGAGACAGGAATCCAATCTTATTTCTTTTTCTTTTCTTGCCGATTTAAAAATTTCATACATTATTTTTTTATTGTTCATGAATGCCTTCCTATTTTGAATTCAATACGTTTATGTTAGTATTACTCTGATGAGGATTATGACTGTAGTAATGTACACGTGCCATATATCTCGTTTTTTTTTTGTTTGTTTAGGGTTAGGGTTGTTTCTCTGACTCCCTTTCACACTTTTGCTGAAAATCTGCTGCTGTTTCCATAACAACAGAAGGTCCCCGTCTCTGAGGAGAGTGACCAATCAGAGAACGTGCAGGGACGGGGTCTTGCTGCTTTGGAGGGAGATTCAAATGTGTCCTCTGCTGTGATTGGCCAGGACTGTGCCTGCGTTTAAATGCCAAGGGGGAGGGGCTGCAGAGCGGGCTTTTGTTGTGTATTTGCGGCCGGTACGTACTGGGTAGGGGCTCCAGTGACACAGTCACGCCGTCCAGGTTGTGTTAGGCTGCCAATGCGGTCGAGCACATGCAGTCTAGATCTTGTGATCGCACGGCCGCGCTGTTTGTAGCAAGTGGCATGTGGGAGAAAGTTAAAAGTAAATAAATAAATTTAAAAACGGGGATGACTTCACCCGTGTCCGGAGTGCAGAGTGGCACACCTGTACAAGAACGACGGGTGCGACGGTGTAGACTGGCCCGTCCGCGTGCCATAAGGCATAAGGGGGCGGGGCCAGAGCCGGCCTGCCCGCCCCGTAGGAGGCAAGGGTCCCGCCCGTTTCTTTTTTGGCACTTTCTTACGCACGGCGGAAGCAGCAGGGGGTTTTTTCCGCACAGGTGTGAAAGTCCGGTGGAAAAAAAAAAAAAAAAAAATGCACGGGAAGAAGACACCGAGGTGTTCGGTTTCCGCTGGCCCCGCGCGGCTGTTCCGGAACTGTCCTGTTCCGGGACACAGCCGGTCGGTTCGGCTCGGTTCGGCTCGGCTCAGTGTGTGTCCCCGTGTGTTTATTCTGGGTGCCAAATGCCTGAATATTATAACAAGAAGAAGAAGAAAAAAAAAAACAACAGCCATTTATATGCACTAGTATGTGTTTGTGTATTAGGGAGGGTGTCATGGTTACATGTCGTTGTGTGAGAGTGTGTGTGTGTGTGCGTGTGCAGATATATTTTAATGAATGTGTGTAATGAGCGCATATATTTGTGTATATTTCTGGGTGTCTGTGTACGAGAGCGTGCGTTCATGTGGGTGTGCACGTGTGTACGTTCGTGTATGTGTGCATTGCGTGTGCGTCGGGGGGGGGGGGGGGTGTAGAGGTGTAGGAGGGGGTGGCCTTAAAATAGACCTCAGCCTTCACCTCATAGAAAAAAAGGCTCATGTGTGAACAGCAAATGAATATGATTTTAGATTATTTTAAAATCATGATTTTAAAAAATCAGCCAATCGAGTCCTGCGCTGCGCTGACTGAAACAGTCAGGAGTCAGAAAAAAAGAGAAAAAAAAGCCGGCCATTAAAAGGCTGCAGGTCCGTCTGTTTTTTGCAGAGGTACGTTATTTACGGTATTTACGGTATTTTTTTTTTATTTATGTCGGTTTTACCCTTAAGTCTTTTTGCGTGAGTGAAGGTGCGCGTTCCACGGGCTGTGCGTGTGCATGCACGAGTTTGTGTGTGTGTGTGTGTGTGTGTGTCTCTGAATGTTTGCTTCCACTGTATTAGACCCGGTCTGTCCTTACCATCCATTACATTTCTCCTATTCTTTTTTTATATCAGTGATAGAACTGTGCTCTGTATTTAGTGTGTTTATGGGTTTAAACAATATTATTCTTACTGTATACTGTTCTTAAAGAAAAAATGTACAAAAAGGAAAAAGGTTATTCATTTTTCCTTTATTTTATTTTATTTTATTCAGTATTTTTTCAAATTGTATGTAATTATTTTTTCACGTTATTACCGAAATAAACACTGCTTTCATAACAAGAAAGGTGTGCTGATATGCTCGATGTCCTGACCGAGATGTTGTACGTTTGCCCACGATATTCATATTTGCTCACATTTTCAAATATTTATTTAAAGGTAATTGTTTAGGCTTACACATTTACTCTGATCTGTACACATTTATTCAGCAGAATTTATGAAGAAGACTGAAACGTACACTTGTATTTGTATTCACACAGATAGGGCCTATTTATCAGCTCAGGGGGCTGCACATTGGGGTGGGCAATATGACTATTTCATATCAACTGTTGTATGAACTGCGTTAAAGCTTGAGTGTGTTTAGTAGACTTGATGTGGGCATTGTGCCCTGGATTAAAGCCTATGTTTGGGGCTCACAAGTGGATGTGAGCCCTGAGAAGGACGATTCAGAATCCCAATACTTTTAAAATGGCGTAACCAATCAGCAACTGCTGTTTCTATCGAATGATGTTACGTCATCAAACATTCCAGTAAGAGCAAGATTGGTTAACATCTCTCTCCTGCTAAGGAACTACAGATGAAAATTATCTCTTGAGCTAACTCTGGCACTGTACCATTTGACGCATTTGCGGAAATGTTGATTGCTGTGTGTTGTCCCTTTTAAATAAATAAATAGGTTAAATCAGAATAAATGAAATTCTGTTTAATAGAATATCAGTCTTCCCTACCTCTTCTACACAGCATTATAATTACCGATTAGCCGTAGTATTGTCTATAAAGTACTGAAACAAACTTGAATATACATATACCATGTAGTGAATATGCACTGAAAACATGTATTATAAATTAAGGGCTTTGTTGTACTTAAAGTTAAGAACAGACATAAATTGTGAGGTTTGTCTGTTCTTCCACTCTTCCATCAACTGATCTTAGGTGTCCATGGACATATGAAAGCCTATACGGAAGAAACCTCAACTAATCAATCAGTCATCATTCAGATCAGTGAAATAACAAAGTAAAGAAAATAGAAAGGGTGGTACCTCAGAGTACCTGGACAGGGACATGTTTTATTAAACCAGGAGTGTTCATATTTGTAGTTAACAAAGTAACTTGTAAGACTTTCTCATCATAATTTAATTCATTTAAAACAAATACATTGAAAAATAGAAATTGTGAAATATCATGTTGATTTTAATGATTAGCTTCTATGAAGATAGGGTTTGTAGTTCTTGCATTTGACAATCCTAAACCTGCTGGAAATGTTTACAGCCTTTAATTACTTAAGAAAGACCATTTTTAGGTCTGCTCAAGGGCTTTCCGACGACGCCGAATGCCTTCGCGATCAGCTCTGATTGATGACACGGAATATATCGCCCTCTAGTGGTAAATTTCTGTGTTACAACTAACGGTGCACTGTGAAACCACAGCGTGTAAACACTGTAAAAAGATAAGTAGGCTACACGGTAAAAACCAGAGGGTAAAACGAAGTCTATTCAAATGCAGGGTTGTCAACTTGACACGCTTCCTGGCTCCGTGTCACGCTCTAACGTAACCCGAACGCATCTCGCGCCAAGTAAAAAAACCGCAGCCACTGCATGATTAGAATCATGCATCGGCTCGAAGGACAAAGTGAGATTGGTTCATTTACATCGCAGAGAGACCATCGATTTGCCAGTTATCTTTTGACAGTGAAACCGAATCTGTTCATATTCACTGGTCTTCAACAATCAACTGAAACTCTTTTTTTAAAAACTATTTTAAATGGAGTATTCCAGGATTCCAGTCAACTATGAACTGTTGGCCAGACATAGCAAGGCTATAAATGCGTAAAAAATTACGTTTAACATAGTCTAACGTTTTTTGTATGATTTAATTAGGTGTGACAAATTGTAGGAATCTATTCTTCAACCGAGATCTATAAACATTACCATTAAGGACGGTTACGGGAAAACATTTTTATAGCTATCTGAGGTAACTGGGAATTATATGATTGCAATATAACCGCAGTTGTTTGCTTTACTACATGTGTCCAGAGACAATTTAAACATTTTTATCAAAGTATGTCTGGTGTTAATATACATCATGTCATACCATGAAACTAGAGCAAGTGTTAAACTCTATGGTCAAAACAAGGGTTTGCGCGTGTCTTTCCTGTTTCAACAGGACCCGGATGGTATTTACGTCAGGCAAGATGGCGGCGGCGGTGCTGAGGTCGCTTACCAAACTGAGACGTCCTTCAGCTCTTATTTTTCACAATAATTTAATAACCCCTGGTTGTACTGTTCTGCAAAATAGGTAAGCGATTTGCATGGTATCCCTGAAGCAAAGACACTTGCAAATATGTGAAAGAAAAGAGCTGTTCACTTATATTCTTTTTATGAGCGCTAACCTAAGTATCGCAAATAGCTAGCTAGATTACCATGGCAAGCAAAGAAATCAACATTGTTTTAAAGATTTTGATACACAATGTGATACCTTTTAGCTAACTTATCAATGACTTTGTTAGTAAGATGTCGTACTTAGTTGCTATTTAAATAAGACGTTAGCTAGAAGATTTGTAAACCCCACTCCAAAGAGAGTTGTTCTCCGTGTAGCCAACGTCGATGCGGAGATAGCGTATTTATGGCATTTTGCGGTCGTAATCTGAGGTCCAGAATTGTTATCACAATCGAATCTGTATGTCGCCAGGTCTGAAAACTTGCGTCTCGTATGTAAGCAGGTTGCGGCGTGCTCTCTTTCAGACAGAAGCAGTGGCAGCCAGATGTTGAGTGGACGGAGCAGTACGCGGGAGCGGTCATGGTCCCCAGCGCGATCACAGAGAAATGGGTCCCCCCACCATGGAACGGTAGTCTGCATGTCCCCTTCCTTCAAGTTAATTCTACAGGAGTGTGTTTATGTATTACTTTTTGATACAGAGTAGCGCATAATTTGTAGAAATGTGTGGGCACCACTCGGTGATACTGCCAAGTGCTTGTTTTGCAAGAGTCTGTTACTGCTAAACCCTACTTCTGCTGGAGTGTGTATGTGTGTATGGCTGTGACACTGCTAAACGCTATATCTGTATGAGTGTGCAAGTATGTTCGTGAACGCTAGCGCTAAGCGCTTGTTCTGTAAGAGTGTGTATGTGCATTATTATGTGATACCGCTAATCGCTAGCTCTGCGGCAGTGTGAAAACTCATCACTCTACAATGCCACTCGCTACAGATAAGGACCCGCCGATGGAGAAGGCCGTGTCCAATCTGACCATAAACTTCGGGCCGCAGCACCCCGCGGCGCACGGCGTCCTGCGGCTGGTCATGGAGCTCAGCGGCGAGTCGGTGAAGAAGTGCGACCCGCACGTCGGCCTCCTGCACCGCGGCACGGAGAAACTCATCGAGTACAAGACCTACCTGCAGGTACGCCGTCACGGCCTC